>NW_023614626.1:0-21020 GCF_013339695.2 Rhipicephalus sanguineus
CACATTTTCTTATAAGTGATACAGGGCGTGCTTTCAACTGTCAGGAGTCAATGGTGTGGTATTGCATGAATTATCAAGGTCAAGTGGTTTATAAGAGGAGGACACTTGGTGGGCTGCTTGACAGTGTTCCCTCTGTGAATATATTTGTAACCTTTTTACTGAATATAGATAGTTGTAGTGTGTGCATCATCCCTTATGATCACCAAAGGGAATGCATTATCCCACTATGTGTTTGCCATTCAATGTGAAAGTGATTTTTAATGTGCTCTGCAATCACCATTTTAGAGACAAAAGTCATAATTCAGTCATTCACTGAACCAACCTGTGCTGTGATCGATATGCTCTGTGCACACAGCTGTATTTCATGAATTCACGGTTGTTTCGTTAATGTCAAAATGTCATGTGTTGTTCTTTCCTTAATATTGCTCAACTGCTTGGTCTCCCTGTAGAGTGGCGCGTGTATTTAGGTAAGCAAATCCAATGAAGTGGTAAAAATGGCCAGTGTGGGACATAGTGCAGTTTGCGACACACCTCACGGCCATGTTTCTTTCTTTCATTGCACTGCTTGTGCTTTTTCACAAACAAGCACATTACTGTTAGTCAGTGCCATGTTTCTCTCCTGCCTGTCAACCATGTGCATCCATATGTGCACATACAAACATGTTGTTGGAGAACATACTGCTCCAGCTAGACAAAATACTGGCATCCAGCAGGTGCTATGAATACACAATGCTTCTTCATCGACATTTTCTTCTAAAGGAACGCCCATTGATATCACATGAACAAGGGCATCAGGAGGGCAACGTTCCTCTTGTGGCTTTTAGTCCTCAGATATGCCACCTGCCCAAGTACAGTCATTGAACTATGTAGTGGCTCCCTTCCCTCACATGTAGCGGCACCAATGAAACACAATTTTCTTTTGTGCCATGCAGGTGGTAACCGGCGGCTGAGCTATTCATTTGTTCAAGCTGACGGCCATTTCAGCGTGGATGCGCACATCGGGGCTAGTGCGGTTGGAGCAGCCGCTTGACCGTGAACAGTGCGCTCGCTTCAACCTCACGGTGCAGGCCCAAGACCATGGCCAGCCCCCACTGGCTTCCCGGATGCACCTGTCGATCACTGTGCAGGACATCAACGACAGCCCACCCGAGTTCACTCAGCAGGTGTATGCCGCTGCCGTGTCAGAAGTGGCTCCCGTTGGATCGCCCATCAGTGCGGCTGTCAAGGCCACAGCCGTGATGTGGGTGTCAATGCTCAGATCACGTACGCTCTTGTTGCTGGCAATGATATGGGGCACTTCAGCATCGAACCCAAGACAGGTACATTGTTCACTGTGCTGACGCATATTGTAAAAGAGCTCACAGAAAGAGGCACTTTCTATCGTTCACTTCAAAGCACAGTATCAGCACTCGATTCACTAGTGGCTACTTTATTATTACACCTGTTGAAGCAGAGGTTCTCAGACTGGCTTTTTAAGAACCCACGAGTTCCACAAAGGCCCTTTTTGGGCTCTGTGAGTGGTCACAATTAATGGAACCAAGTCTTGTTTTACTCCCACTACCACCCACTTGGTTGATTCAGAGGAGGAAACTTGTATTGCACTTTCGGATTTAGCAAAGATTTCATACACCACATTGACACATTTTAGTCTGTGACCCACACAGCATTTGTGGTAAGACTGTCATAATTAAACTGCAAACCCGGAAATTTCTGCAATTCGTAGACCTGTTGTCATGGTACACAATCAGTGCTTCTAGTTTAGGCCCCTCCCCCCACCCTTCGTTTTTTATATGCTGACAGCACATAGTTGGAAAGAGAGGTTCTCTGAAAAAATTTTTGTGTTACTAAAAGCCAGTGTTGAAGGATAAAATGTAAAAAAAAACGTATGACAGCTTCACTACTGTGAAACCTGAAGAAGTGCGTAGCACAGGCACCCAATGCTCTATTTACCAAAGCCTCGATGACGCCAATGTTTGAGGTAAGCATGTAGGGTTTCTCTTGTCAGGGAGATTCGCAAACTCGGTGTGCGGCATGTGCGCTTCATTTTGCTGCACTTTATCGCCTTTCTGCTTGTTACGACAGTTGAGATGTGCGTCGTCTGCAGCGATTTCAGTAAAGTTGTTCCCTCATCAGATGTAGCAATGCAGTGCGGCGAAGCACGAGAGGGAGGGGCATTCGCTCGCTCGACAAAGCGGTGGCGCCCTCTCTCATGCAGCTCCAGAGTCAGAGGCATGTTTCCGAAACATTTTTAGCAATTTGAAGTTAGTTTTAGAGATATAGACAAGACCGACACCCGTGTTGCTCTGGTTGAACACTTCCTTTTCTTTTTTATTGCGTGCTCATGCACAGCCCCACCTTACGCCCGCTTGTTCCCTCGCCTTGGCTTAGCATGGCGTTTCCCGCCAACGCTTTTCGTGGTAAACTCCGCATCCTCCCAGGGCCGCGGTGTGGTTGCTTGCTTCCAAAGAGTACAACCGTTGAGCAGCACAACGTACTTGCTGACCGTTTGGGATCTTGGAGTACCTCTGGATGCCTGGACATGCCTCGACCACTCGGCCGAGCTTCCATTGCAGCGTTGGAACGTTGTCGTCCTTAATAAAATATTTGTGCCGCAACTGAGACAAGCAAGAAAACAAGAGAAGGCAGGATGGGGCGCCAGAAGTAGTTTATTTTCTGCACATCACCCAAATATATATGTTTCCATATATGCGCACAAAGAGAGAGCGCAGCACAAGCGACTATCACTACTATCACATAGCACATGTCGTCCTTAACAATGGCCAAGTCACCACGCACAGTTGGGACTAAGACGACAGCTGGCAGTGATGGGCGGGGCGCAGGAGAAGCAAATATCTATTATTCCATCGTGTCCACAATCGGTGCAGAAGCTCGTCTTTGTATTTCACCCGCCTTTGCAAGTCATTTGCGGCGAAACTTGGCAAACTCCTGCTGGTCCTTGCTGGTAGTCCCATGACACGCTTGCTAGTTAAGAAGTGCGATGGCGTCAGTGCCTCCGCACAGTTGTGTCAGAGGGCGGCAGTTGGTGCTCTCCTCTACCTCAGCCAGCACAATGAGCAGTTCTTCATAACTGAGGCTGCTTCGTCCAAGGCAGCACTTGAGAGCGTCCTTAAGTGTTAGGATGGCGCGCTCCCAGAAACCTCCCCACCACGGAGCTCGTTCGGCGATGAACTTCTAATTGATTCAGTGGACACTTACGTGGTCTTGGACGGTCTCGCTGAGCTGCAATCGCAGTTGTTTGGAGCAGCTGCGAAAGGTCCTGGCGTTATCCGAATAAACTGCAGATAGAATGCCACGCATACATGTAAATTGGCGAAAGGCAAGAATAAATGAGCGTGCTGTCATGTCCGAGTGGACGGTAGATGAGGCGGTGTCCACAGCCTTGCGGTTCATTGACGGTCTCCCTGAAGTGGGTTTCTCGCATGACGCTCAACTTTCCTCTCTACTATCCACTTCAACTTGAAGGAACTTCAAGACTGCCTTCACTTGCTTGTCTCTCGATTGGACTGCAGAGTCCGTGGTGTCTGTGTTGGTCTTAGTGCGCTTACGGTACTGGATCGCCAGGTCCTCCGGCAATGAGAACATTGGCACCTGGTGCAAAACAGCTAGTCCTGAAATACAGGTTTCACAGCCTTGATACTTGCAACGATGACTCAACTTGTTCGATGGCTAGGAGGCTGTCTATGTGGTCATCGATGGGAAGATCCTTTTGGTGAGCACCTTGACGGCGATGTTGTAGTTCACTTCAGTAAGGCGTATCCCTTCAATGGTCCACTTCACAGCACTGGCCAAGTATGTCTTCAAGTACTTGAATTTTTCAATCCCGGTGAGATTGGGGTACGTGTGAATGGTCGCTTCGTAGTGCTCCCAGAACCCCTGCCACTCATGGGTCTCGCCGCTGAAGACTGGTAATTGAAGTTTCAGCAAGGGGACTCGCTATCCCGGTGCTCGTGGCCTGCTGTGATTGGTGAGGTGTTGGCTGGTCAAGTATGAGTGGGCAGCTCCCATGGCATTGCTGGATCCGTCATTTGTACCTGCGTGCCTCGACTGGTTGGCTTAGATGACGGTAGGACCAGCCGGAGCACGTGCACTGATCGCGCACCGAAGCCTGCTGACGGCTTTCACAATCTTCTCGTGGTAATCTAGAGTGGCCACAATTTCCCCATCAAACTCCTTACCGTCAAGGGTGTCGGCGATCTGTTTGTCTATTTCGACGAGCGCTGCGTGTTGATAGCGAAGCCCATTGATGATATCCTGCAGGTCGGTGGAATGCAGTACAGTGCCTTGCAGGAGGACCTCGCTGGCCTCAGGCAGGTAGTGGCACCGTGAAGGGCGCCTCGATGTCTGCGAACCTGTCCATCCTTGGTACGGTATCGGTGCGGAAGATGTCGAGCTTTTTTTTTTTTACTTTTTGATACCAATAATGTAGAGACAGAGAAGAGACCGACGCCCATGTTGCCCTGGTTGAACGCTTTCTTTTCTTTTTTGCTGCGTGCTCACATGCAGCCCCGCCTTACGCTCGCTTGCTCTCTCGTCTTGACAAAGCATGGCGTTTCCTGCCAATGTTTTTTGTGGTAAAGTCAACATGAATTATTGCAAATGCTTCTTGGTTATTTCTGTAATGTATATTATTTGAGGCCTTGTTCGTTCATTTTAACCCAGTTTTGAGCATTGCTAGCCTTGTTATGGCCTGTATTGAGCACTTTGCTGTGAGCGTGATCGCACCACATGAGATCCATAGATGGCTGACAAGCCGGTCCCCTGAGGTGCTGCGCACCTAAAATCAACATGTCAGCTTCTAGTTTATGAAGGTCAACTTAGTTCACAAAGCCCATTGGGAGCCAATCATACTTCCTTGAAACAAGGTTTCAGGTGCGTAGTGATTTCAGAGCGGATCTCATTATATACAGGCAAACACATTAAGGGATAGTGCTGGTTAGTGTGGTGCACAAGAGCAGCAGAGCAGATACTGTAGGACCACCTGAGACAAGCATAATGACTGTCTCTTGCAGGTGTGCTGCGAGTGGCCCGCCCACTGGACTACGAAGAGACGCCCAGCTATCAGCTAGCAGTGGAGGCTCGTGATGGGGGCGAGCCACCGCTCAGTGCTCGTGCCTGGCTCAATGTGTCCGTCTTGGATGCCAATGACAATGCGCCCGTGTTCGGGGGACCCTACAGTGCCACCGTCACCGAGGACGCGTCCCCGGGTCAGCTTGTGCTCCAGGCAAGCTTTCACTTCCAGGTTTCTTTTCTGGCCCACATATTAAAACTGGCAATGGTTGTACACCATAGAGACATGCCATCCTTATTCTTCAGTGAATTATGTGATATGTATTACATTGCAAAAACTGCTTTGCAGCACTGCCAAAGCTGCCAGGTGCAAGCGAGCCACATTCTTGTGCAGCAATGCACACTTCCATATGTAATTGCCTTGTGGGGCATTTGTTTGGCACATGCTATTTCGCATTGCATTTACATCCAATGCCCTTCAGGGGCGAAGCAGTTCCTCACCTAGAGCATTTTATTATTTAAGCTGGGATGATTAAAACTTGTATGCACCAACTCAGTTTCAACTTAGTATCAACTAAGCTTTTTGTGTAAACCGTGCCATTAATGAAAACATCATTTGATCATATTTTTATTGAACTGGCAGCACCAATATTCCTGTATTAAAATGCCATTGGATTCTACACATGTTAAGAAGTGCAATACTTGTAGTTTTATAATTCTACCTTTCCTAGAACAAAAGTTATGAAGCTTCATAATCCACACCTGAATGACTGAGCGCTGTTTCATCACCATGCTTCCAAACCAACTAGCCCACCGACAAGCACTAACAAAGTAAGAAAGAGCGAGATATATCGAGCTTTGAATTAATTGAACCACCTGCGTAATAAATTTGTCTTCATTTAACTTCATTTTGTAGTGTACTGGTGCATAGAACCACTTTGCTGAAGGCACTACCACGTTCGACGAGTCGTTCGACGTGCCGCTTCCTGCAAGCCACGTGAAAAGTATAATTTTTCTTTGCTCAAAATGGACATAACCAAAAATGAACTTGCACTATTTCCAGCCTGGGATTTCATTCTATTTATGCCAAAACAGAGCATCAATGACTTCAGGATAAATAGATATTTAATTACAACTTAATTACCATTAGTTACTATAACACAAATAAATTGAAATATTATGACATTATTTTTGTTGCAATAGAATATTTAGTGTGTTGAAATAATGCTTATCAATTTGACACATTTACAGACAGCTTTTCATAGGTGACGTCGGAAAGGCTTAACACGTTCACTGCGGCACGCTTTCTTTCGGTCTGGTTTTAGGTGCGGAGTGACCCACCAGTGGGACACGCGGCTATGCCTGTTTCTTTTCCTCCACCGCGATGGCACTGCCACCTTTGCAGCGTGTGTTTGGTGCATTTATTTGAAAGATGCAAAGCTGTTTTCTGCCTTCTTCACGTGAATCTATGCTTAAATGCAAAGTGCTTACCACAAGAAAACACACGAAGTCAGTTTTCGTAATAGAAATACTTATTGGGTAGATTTATCGGCTCCTTGGAAACAATCGCGCCACCTCACGTCCAATGCAATATATATTAGTTGCAATTTCGAACTTCAGGTGTCAGCACAAGATTGAGAGCTGTCGCACGTGTGTCACCGGTGGGTCACGCATCACACAGCAGAAAAAAAAATCACAGCCTATCCACGGAGTGAATGATGATGAGTGGGCGAAGCTGCGGAGGTTCATCGGTAAACCGTGACTCTTCCGTGAATTCTGCCCAGTACATCATCACCGACGTGAGATCGGGCGCGTTTATACTAAAGGTTCGATGAGTTATGACGACTTGCAGCTCACTTTAATTTTACATGTACGCTGTGAATTATCATTGTTTAGAAAACCATTGCTTTAGAAACATCTGGCGTTCTTTCGTTTTGCTTTTACAAAACATCTGGCGTCTTTCGTTGGTTTATTTTATCAATCAACGGCGTTTTGAACAAAATTTTTATTGTTTAATCACGCACAGGAGAAATCTCACCAGGCACTTCCTTGGAGGTAAACAATGGCTGCTAATGGGAATGAGAGACAGAAGAAGTAGGCTTTTAGCTAACACTTACACTTCTACTTCTACTAACGTTTCCTACTGGAACATGCCAATGGCTGCTAATGGGGAATGAGAGACAGAAGAATTCGGCTTTTAGTTAACGCGCACGCTGCGAATTTTTTATTGTTCAACAGCGCACAGGAAAATCTCCCACCGGCACCACCTTGGAGGTCAAACCGTAAGACTGGTTACGCACTACGACTACTACGACGACTACGAGGGACGAACGGGTGCCGCCTTAAGGAGCTTCGCCCCTAAAAGATTTTTATCAAGTGTGTCGTGGGTCACCGGTGGGTCACAGCCTTTAACATCACCATCACAAAAGAAGAAAACGCATGAAGTCAGTTTTTGTGATAGAAATATTTATTGGGTAGATTTGTCGGCTCCTTGGAAACAATCGCGCCACCTCACGTCCAATGCAATATATATTAGTTGCAATTTCGAACTTCAGATGGCAGCACAAGATTGAGAGCGGTTGCGCATGGGTCACCGGTGGGTCACACATCACACAGCAGAAAAAGATTTTTATCGAGTGCGTCTTGGGTCACCGGTGGGTCACAACCTTTAACATCACAGAAGTATTCTTCGGGGCATGTGTATCCTCATGCAACAAAAATCATACCTCTGCGTTCAAGTGTCATAAAGTTATCGCATCCGCAAACAGAGAAATGCACGTAACTTCGCAGCCGCATGGGTGGAGCACACGCCATGACCTGCCGGTGACCCACAACGCAGTGAACATGTTTATGCTGAGAAAGGCTTTTCAGTAGATTGTAGGACCACAAAAAAGCGAAAAAAAGACAAAAGAAGAAAACGGAAAACTCTTGTTAGTCACTGATGTGCTATGAAAAGCTGTTATGGCAAAATAACAATCTAGGATGCATGCAAACTGATAAGGTTATGCATCAATAGTTGCAGAATACAAAAATAAAATTGTTGGATTCTTTTTTTTTTTTGAAACTTTCTTGTATTTTTCGTCCCAAAAAGCAGCGTCCGTCCTTAATTATTGTGTTGGTTACTCTTGGTAACTGCCACTGCAGTTATCAAGTGTCGACACTACCCACTTTAATCGAAATGAAAAACGAACAGACATCGAAGCCAAGGAAGGTTTCCACAGCTTCATTGTCTGTTGGTTTAAATGCACAGACATACCCGATAAAGTGGACGGAGAATGACCGCTGCCATAGCTCAGTAGACCTTTTTCAAGCGATCCCAGAACCCCCCGCAGGCGCGCGAAGCACTATGGGAAAAGTGTGTACGGCAAGCCCGCCCGGCGCCGGTTGTTCCGTCGCTCGCTGCTCGTTGGCTCCGTGGGAGCACCAAACGAAAAAACGCGTCGCCGCTGGTTGACTGTTATTAAATTTTAAATACTACACATGTCTCAACGCACCTGCATGTATCTCTACGCATGAAATGCGAAAGGAATGATGCAGTCAGTGTACTTATTACCGAGCGGATGTATACCGGATGTAGCAGTTAAGCTGCGTGCGAGTTATCACGTGCCGTTACATGCAGTCAAAACGTGCTAGTATCGTGAGCAATGTGAGCTGGAACACCGAATTCGCATTTGTTCAATGTTTACTTGTTCACAAGCTGCCATGGCATTTATTGCCATATCGGCTTGTGATGGGGTTTAACCAAACTGTAGAGAGGTGTTACAGTGTTCAGGTATACAGATAATTATTTGATTTTAATTGACAAATCATGCGCTGTACAAATAAGTGAGCACAATCTAAACGTGTTTAAAGAAAACGGGATGGGACTAGAATTCACTTGCGAGATGCCTTGCTCTGATAATTTGCAGTTTCTTGATACATGCTTTTAAGTTTCACTGCGGAAAATGTTTGCGGGCAGTATAGCCCGCGTTCAGCGTAAGCGGTGTTTAATTTCGCGTCGGCGCATTCGAATATTGTTAAACGAGGAATTGTGATGTCATGATTACGAACAGCATTGGAAAAAAACTTACGCACGTAAGATGAGCAGTAGTTTCCAGCTGCAAAGTGATCAAAGAGGCGGGATATCCTGTGTGTCGCTGTATCGGTTTGCGAAAATCTGTTCGCATGACAAAGAAAGAATAACACGGACTTCCTCCATCCGTAAATAATGAAGAAACCAGAACTATTGCAGTTATTCCACATATGTATAAGAAGTCGCATGGCCTGAAGAACGTATATAGGGAAGCGATGTGGCGGTGAAGGTTGTGTATGCCGCCCCAAATAAGCTTAGTCGCATTAAGGTCGCATGGGTCTGCGGTGCACAAAGAAAAATGTGGTCAGAGGCATGCCAATTGTTTTGTAGATTGTGCAGGAGATAACCGCAAATTTCTCTTTCTTGTGTCCACATGTACATCGGCCAGACTGGTCGGTGTATTAATACGCGCCCCAAATTCATTGACTGGAGCCGTCTCATCTCGCATCGCTATGTCAGTCATGAAAATGTAATCCCATCTTTGAAAGCACAGTAATTTTGTACCATCAACCTAACCAGACAAAGCGAGAAATTTCGGAGGCATATCATTTCACAAATAACACCACGCTTTGTGTCAGTCAACCTTCTATGTCGTTACAAGACATGGAATTCAGCTTTATTAATCGACTGTAAGCACGCGCCTTTGTTGTTTGACTTTTTTTGCCTCTTTATGACATGCGCGAAGCCCTCCCATTTTTGTATATATTGCGTTTTTTTTTTTCACGCGTGCAATAAACTTTTAGTTGTGTGTGAACACTGGTTTGAGCATTGCCTTCCTTGTACTGTTCCTTTCTTTTTTCTCTCTAAGTATTATTCCAACCTGTAGTTATGGCACCAAAGAAGGTCAGTAGGCACTTATCGTTTTTTACATATAGGGTGCGAGCGACGCAATGAATGTAACTCATTTCCCCAAATGCCGAATACATTTTCTAGTGTACTCTTCAAATATCAGAACGTCACACTGTACTCGTCGACAGTGTCGATGGACATTGATTCCAAATGCATCCGCGATTCATAGACCACTCCTGCACTTCATAGGCAACCGAGTTGTATTTCTTTTTTCATTTATGCTTTGAGGCGCAGTGGCGCTAAAAAATAAATAAATAAAAGGTGACGCTTCTGAGCCGCTCAACTGGTCCAACAGTGGGACAGATGGAAATCGCCGAGAGGCCGTCGCACCTAAACACTGAAGTTCGTGATTGCATTGCGTAGTAACATGTTGCACCTTGCCAAATTCACTGTGTCGAAGAAGTCCTGGCACGGTGCAAGCGGAAAGCTACAGCGTGAGGCCCGCGCGCTCGTCGCGGCGTACACACATTTCCCATGAGCGCTTGCGCGCCCGTTGGTGGCGCTCATGTGCTTGAAAAAGGTCAATTGGTAGAGCCCCGGACACATCATTCGAAAGTGACAGGTTCGGTCCCTGCCGGCAGCAAGTTGTCTTTTCGTCCACTTCAGTTTCTTCACACTTATATCATAATTACTAGATATAACGTCCCCTATACTTTCCCTTGCTTGATTGTCTGTTAGTTGTCATTAACATTGTGTCTAACAAAGAAAAAACAAGCCCTTAAATTCCCCTTTCATTGTTACAGTGGAACCCACTTATACTGATCCCACATATATACAACCGGTTATAACGACCATATTTGGGTGCACTTACGATTTTCCAATGCTAACCATTGAAGCTGCGTCCACATATAGCGAACATTTTTCAAAGCCTCCTACATTTACAATGAACACTTTATACACGGTCGCAGTAAAAACATGGCGCACATGAAGCAAAAAAAAGTTAAAACAGGCCTTCTAAAGCGTGAGAGGGGCGGGTCGCGCGCTCTTGCGTGCCCCGCTTTAGTTTACTCGCAACTAAGATATCCCAGCTCGGCGAGCACTGCACGCAGATTTCGGATGCTGCGAGCGAAGTCGCTCACTTTCCAGCCATTTCTACATGGCAGAATGGCAGTTAGGGAAAAAAATATAAAAATAGGAGGCAGCATGAAGCCTTGCGGTCAGCTTTTGCATGGTAACCTTTTCTGACGCCGGTCTCTGCAGCTACGACCGCCTGCGATGAACCAAACGATGCCTTGGAACTCAAGAAGGCATAAATGCAAGAAGTGATCTCTGGGATAACTTTCCATTGCATAAAGGATCACTGCGCCCCTAAACTCGTCGACGCCAATGCGCCAATGTGTCTTTTCGGTAACGGCAGGAACCGGTCGATCGGTGATTACGACTTTGACGCGAACTCCATCGAATGTAATAGACGTGTTTATGGACAGTGTTCGCGCATCTGCCCTTATCGACACTGGAGCCGCCTTATCTCTTATGGATGCAAAACTTAGCCGCTTACTCCGAAAAGGGACGACACCACTTTCTGGGATGTCCCTCCGTACCGCCAGCTCCCAGAGTATTCACCCTACAGCAGTATGCACTGCTCACATCGTCATTCAGGACGTTCTGTACGACGTCGAGTTCATCATAACTGCTCTATGCTCTCATGACGTCATCCTGGGATGGGATTTTCTCTCCCGCCACGACGCCGTAATTCATTGCACACCAGCTGAAATCGAACTCTCACCGTTCTCAGATTTGACACCGGCAGACAGTCCATGGGCATTAAGCAAGATCCTCATCAAAGACTATACCAATGTGCCCCCAAACTCGTCAACGGCTGTGTTGGTCTATTGCGCCGGCCCCTCCGACACCAATGCACTGCTTTCGCCATCTGACCGCGTTTGCAATAGGAAAGGATTGCTGGTACCTTTCGTGAACGTGCATGTCACTCAGGGCAGCACCGTTATTTTTGTTACCAACTCATCCCCGTACATTGTTACGTTGGTTCGAGGGGAATGTGTCGGCAGAGTGGAACACCTCGAAGACGCACAAGTTCTGGACGCACCCAATGACTCGCACTGTACTAGTTCTTGTACCATCAGTGCTGTTTCCACGTCTGATTCATCACCCACTGATGTATTTGGTCCCTCCATTGCTGTCAACCTTACCTTGGTCCAGCGTTCCCAGCTTCTGTGCCTGTTGGAAGAATTCCGTTCTTCTTTCAATGTCAGGCAAACTTCTCTTGGCCACACTCTTGGCCGTTGTTACGTATCACATCGACACTGGCGCCCAACCATCACTGCGGCAACGTCCATATCGCGTGTCTCCCGCAGAACGTCGGGTAATATCGCGTGTCTCCTGCAGAACGTCGGGTAATTAATGAGCAAGTCGACGATATGCTTCGACGCGACGTTATTAGACCCTCGGACAGCCCATGGGCATCTCCTGTTGTTCTCGTTACGAAGAAGGACAGTTCTGTGCGGTTCTGCGTGGACTACCGACGGCTCAACAAAATCACCCGCAAGGATGTTTATCCACTGCCGCGAATCGATGACGCAATTGACAACCTCCAAGGAACAGAATTCTTTTCATCTCTCGATTTGCGCTCGGGGTACTGGCGAGTACCCATGGCTGATGACGCTCGACCGAAGACAGCCTTTGTCACGCCCGACAAGCATACGAGCTCAGCGTCATTCCGTTTGGACTGTGTAATGCGCCTGCGACCTTCGAGCGCATGATGGATCCGTTCTGCGCAACTTGAAATGGCACACGTGCTTGTGCTACCTTGACGACGACGTCGTTTTCGCTCCGGACTTCTCCACGCATCTCCAACGTCTGCGGCATGTTTTGACGCGTTTGAGCAAAGCCAACCGCCAACTGATCCTGAAGAAGTGCCGATTTGCAGCACGGCAGCTGACAATCCTAGGCTACGTCGTGTCCCGCAGGGGCGTCTGTGTGAGCAGGCGTTTGGTGTGTAGTGACACCACGGACCCGAGCTAACGGGGGATTTCGACCCCCTCCCACGCCTAGCCGTGCGTGGCTGTTCCGTGTCCGGGGAAAAGGGGATCCTGGGGGTTGAGCTAATGCCGGGTGTCTGGACCTTTAAGGCCCCCCGGCAGAGGCAACACACCCCTTTTGCCCCGGCTTCATGTACACGGCAATCTTGGGCTGACCCACCCAGGGGAAATCGGCAGTCGCCTTTTTTTTTCTCTCTCCTCTCATCTTTGTCTTTCTCTCCACTTTTAATCTTTCCTGTCCACTTCTCTTTTCCGTTTACTTCTGATTCTTCCTGGTGGCAAGGGTTAACCTTGTGTGGCTATCCTACCTAGGGTAAACCATATTTGGTTATAGTAACGGTGTACTGCTGGCCAGGGTTACCAGATGGTGCGAGCCTCAAACCGCCAAATTGGACTCCGAGGTAGCCCAAACATAGCCCAACACGAAAATTTGAAGTAGCCCAAAAATAGCCAAAATTAGCAAATGTATGCGTGAATCCGTTGCATTGCGTAATATTTTTTTGCTATTCAATCCACAATAATTGAGCGATGGCTGCAGAGTCTAGAAAAAAGTTTATTGCCACTTGATAACATGCAAATGAATGCAATCAGAAAGAAATATAGAAGCATATTTACAAAAAGCAGAAATAGGTAGGGTTTACAAAAAGTAGAGATATACAAAAACTAATGAAATAGAGAATGCAACAAAAGAGATGAAAGTGGAGAAGCGAAAGAACAACTTAGACATGATCACTTGATTTGGAGCTTTCACAATCATGTGCCCCCTTCCCCTTTTCGGGAGACTAAAATATCCGCCAATGACTGACCAAGCGCCAACCTCCCCCCCCCCCCTCTCGCCCCCCTCCCTCTCGACGTTTTTTTTTCTTCAACTTGTTCTCCGCCACATAATCCTGCAGCAGCGGTTCCTGAGAGTCTTTAGATATGTGCACAATTTCTTAGTACTTGTACAATGTGATGTCTCGGGGTCGCATTCCGGGTTGTCGCAAATTGTTGGGGTATTTGAAGAACGTCTTTCCACCCTTGTCATAACACGCGAAATGTCAGACGGACATCCTCCGATTCAGTAAAAACTGTAAATGCACGCGTATTCAACAAAGCATTTCATAAGAAACACAGGTGTGCATTCCACTTAGATGCACAGGAACTAAGAGGGCCTCCTCCACATCTTTCTTATTGTCTTTCACTGTGTGGTGGGAGGAAGGGGGGGGGGTGCTTGCCCGGCATTTTACGGTAGTAAAAGTTAAAGTCGGTTTCAAACTGACGACACGTGAAGCCCTTTCTTGGGCTACGTCTGCAGGTGCAGGGATCGTTCAACACACTGCAATGTTTTGATGGCGGGACCTATTAGCGGCATGTGCATGTAAGCCTTGGCGTTCTTTGTATAGAGCTTTTTAACAGAGAGAACGATCACCACCTTTCTTGGCTTCTGCAAAAGCTGACGTCGCGCCTCGGCACTGTATTTTTTGGGGGTCACGCATGTTAACAACAGCCCAAGGGGGCTTATGGCGGCGGCCAGGGGGACTTCGTTGACAAGGTGCATTAGAGTTACAATAGAGTTCTCCGTGGGTGCAGCTGCTGGGGGTCCCAGGCACGTGTAATACACCTGTCGCACGGGCACCCGCTAACTCCGTGTAACTCCCTCGTCGTTACGTCAACGGAGATGCGGTTCGTGTCACAAGGTCTCCCTTACGCCAAGGAAGTTAAACGGAGCGTTTCGCAAAGGGATTTCAGTGATCTCCATTAGCGGCCCAACGGAGTACTCTCGTCCCCAGTATTCTGTAGTTACGGAAAAAACCGCAAACACAAAACAGCCGCAGTCAACACAATAATGAATGTTATTAGTTTTTAAAGATATTTCACTGCCTAATCTATTCATAACGTACGTTTAAAGAAACGAAATACGCATATAAGTGCACACACTCTCTGCACCATGCCTCGAGAAAAATCGTCCTGCCGCCATTTTGAATAAGTGTCTCCGAGTCCGTGTGCACCGTTTTGTTTACGTCTGTGCATCTCGCTCCCTTCTTATTGCGGTGCCGTTCATTCTACTTCAGCACTACCAATAGTCATAGGAGTGAGTGACGCAGGTTTTCTTCCTTCTTCGTGCACGCCGGCACTCGTGCTGGCGGTACATGCGGACTGTTGTGGGAGCCATCCGCAGCAAAGGCTTCGTGGACTGGACGTTAGACCTGTGCTCAACCGATATTGGAAAGGACAACGTGATCTGGGTGGTAGCGCAACTTCAAAGAGCTCGGCGACAACTTAATTGCAGCGTGTTTGACAATCGGTACGCGTAGAAAAGACGCGTGCCAAAAGGTCCAAAACAAACGTACAGTGTTGCCAGCACTCCTGTCAAAATTACTGCCAACATGCTCGCAGGTACACGTTTATGTGATAAAGACAAAAAAACTTTTCTATCGATGTGATTAAATTATACTTTTCATAATCACACATACCATTGAGAATGCTTTCAGCGTGATTAGACGCGAAATCTTGCATGCAGACGTAGGTGCAGCAGCGCCTAATGGACCCCTTGCGGATTCTGTGAGAAGCTCGTAAAATTGCCGTGTGACATGGGCACAACTCTGTCTCCGTCGAACTTCCTAACAGAGTTTTACATACACGGAGTTTCACGAAGTTCGCGGGTGCCCGTGTGACAGGGGTATAAGGCTGGAGGTACAAACGAACGCAAGAGCGTGCGTGCGTAAGCCGTATGGGGTCCCCCATACTAAAATTATCTACATTTTGTAGCTTTTTGGAATTTCGGCCTAGTCGATAGCAATGTAGCCCAAAAATAGCCACATAGCCAAAGAGAAAAAAACGACGCCAACTCGAACAAAAAGTAGCCCAATTTGGCTATTAATAGCCCAATCTGGTAACCCTGCTGCTGGTGTAGTGCAGACTTCTCACATGTTCTGCCACGTCCACTTGTTGGGCTTCGTGGTGGGTGGTAGGCGCCGTTGCCGAAGAACTCACTTTTCTTATGGGACCCCTGAGCCTTTCTTCAACCAATTGTGCCCCAAAAAGGGTACGCACCGATGCAGCCTCCCTCTTTTCACCTAAAAACAGAGAATCTTTCCCGAAATACCATGTCCTTCACTGTGAACAATCTGCTATGAAAGCAAGAGCTATTTCACCTTTCCTTGTGGCCAAGTGCCTAAAAGAGATCATCGGAACAGGTGATAAGGCTACAAAGATGGCAAGTGCGGATTTGCTCTCGAACTAAAACACCAGGAACAATACGTCAAACTTTCGCACCTCGTTGCATTTGTAACATTCCCGTCTCGGTGAGCCCACACCATACCATGAATACAGTGAAGGGCATAGTATCTGACGAAGGCTTGATGACGGTAAATGAAGAACTCCTTGATGGATGGAAGAACCAAGGTGTAACGCACGTGCAGCGCATCTCAGTCAGACGCAACAACACTGAAATCGCAACGAAGCATTTAATACTTATTTTCAGTTCGACCACACCACCCAAGAATCTTGAAACCGGCTATGTGAAACTTCATGTCCGGCCGTATATCCCGAACCCGAGACGTTGCTTTAAGTGCCAGAGATTTGGTCATGGTTCATAGAGCTGCCAAGGGCAGCTAACCTGCGCTAAATGCGGCACCATCGGCCACAGTACTGACGATTGTAGAAATGATGAGATCCACTGTGCAAACTGCAGTGGCAGTCACCCCGCATATTCCAGAGCTTGCCTGGCCTGGAAAAGGGAAAAAGAGATAATCACTGTAAAGGTGAAAGACAACATAATGTTCCACGAAGCAAGACAGAGGATTTCATCATTATTCCCACTGAGAACATCTTTCGCCGAAGTGGTGCCACGAGGGGCAGCACCACAACGGTCCCTGGCGGTAGCCCGGACCACGCCTAGCGTGCCCAGGCTAAAGCCACTTGCCCCTACGGTGAGAGCAGCCACTGCTGTCAATATGTCCGCACCAGTGGCCTCCACCAGCTCTGGTAGCAGCCAGGGTGATGACAAGGCCAAGGGGGTCCCATCGACCACCGGCTTGGTGGGGGCAAAGACTTCGTCGACCGCGGCAAAGTCTACACTACGCAAACACCGCTCGGTAGAGCGACTGTCTGTTGCCTCTCAAGAGGCAATGGACACTACTGGTCCACCGGCGCAGGCTGCGCCGAAGGAGCGGCGAGCATCCCTCGACCGCTCCAAAAAAAACAAAACCCTAATCACAGGGCCTGACAAAGGCTCTGGAAAATAAGTGACTCTCCTTCTTTTGCGACACACAGCACATGTACACTACCAACATGGACACAATAGTACAGTGGAACGTCAGAGGACTATTACGCAACCTAGACGACATACAGGAACTTTTTAGTAAATTGTGTCCAAAAGTGCTGTGTGTACAGGAGACACACTTAAATCCCAGACAAACAAATTTTCTCCGGCAGTATGTTGTTTTTCAGAAAGACCGCCAGGATGCTCTCGCATCATCTGACGGTGTAGCAATCGTACTAGATTGAAACGTAGCCTGCCAGCACTTTCCACTCCGAATGGCACTGGAGGCAGTGGCCGTTCGAGCTATACTCGCAAACAAACTTATAACTATCTGTTCTGTATATACAGTAGAACCTCGTTGATACGTTTCCGAAAAAAACGTGGAAAATAAACGTATGATCCGGGAAAACGTACGATCCGAATTCAGTAAAAATTGAGGCTGACAAGCCCATATTGAGGTGCATGGGCAAAAAATATTTTATTTCTCAAAAAACATGGAGGGACTCTTTGATTTTCGAACACCTGGCATCTCGCTGGCAGCCAGAGGTCAGCCAGCTAGTTCCGGTCCTGACTGGAAATAACGTCATGGTCACGTGTGTTGAAATCCCGAGACAACCCGAATATTGCAAAATAGAACTCTGGGACAAGCAGTGTAAACGTGTAGAAACGCTACCGCCGTGTCAGCAGACGAAACTTTGCGCCGCATGAGCGTCGGTTCTTTCTGCATTGCCGCTTGGAAATATGAGGCTAGGTTTGCTGAAGAGCGGGAGTTATAATCTCGAGCATACGCATTTGGCATACAATCACGTACGTTCGCAAGATTTGCCGCCCCGCTAAAGGCTTAACAAGCTTAACTCTGCGCAGTGCACGTAACAATCGCGGTACAACACGATTTGCGAAATCTCGCGAAAGTGATAAGCGTCCCGAAAGCGACAGCTGCGCGCGGCTATCGCATACTACGTCGCACACTCGCGCTGATCAGTTTGCGCGCTGTCTTAACTTGAGACATGCGCTGGTATGTTCGCCGCCACTCGTAATCGCACCATCTCGCACGGCGGAACAGGCTTTAAATGATAACGTCCTGCGTAATCGCAACCGAAGGTGAAGTCCCCAAGCGCCCGCATTGCGATGCATCGAGTCCTCACAAAGATGGCGGCGAGCGCGCATCGTCTCGCCTGATCACCAGAAAACTCCCAGATATCCTCCAGAAAAAAAATTTTCTGGCAGCTTCTGACGACCCGCTGGTGGGCAGAATTGTCCAGCCAGAGAAAAACGAACGCGCCGCGCGATGGGCGGAGTGAACTGAAAACGCGCTCCGGGAGAAAAGTGTGGGGGGAAATTGTCAGCCATATTCACTGGGCACAATGGCGGCGTTGCTGTGGTTACGTATCGCGGTGTGCTGTGCAGCGGCGGCGATGCGGCGACGGCATGTGCGTTTCCGTAGGTCTTGTACCAAACCGTGGCGGACTGGACGAGCGACAGCCTCCATTCTTTGGGCCGTATTGTTAGTTGCCCCGGCTGCTGTAGCCATGGGGTCTGAACAAAAGTGTGTGGAACGAGTGTGCATCTATGTACCGTACTACGGATGAAGGATTTGCAATGCTCAGCAAAATCGTGCCACGTGCAACAGAAAAGACTTTTCTTTTTTTTTTTTAAAGCCGTTTGAAGATTTTGACAGCCAGCGTCGCCGCCGGCCTTGGGGTCGGAGTGTGGTTGACAGAGAGCGGCGATTGAGCAATTCGGAGAAGGCACGGAGGGGACAATCGAGCAATTCGGAAGAGATGCGGAGGGGACAATTGAGCAAAGCAGAGAAAGCGCGGAGGGGGGAAAAGCACTGCGGAAATGCCGCCGTCGTCGCGCGGTGGCTGTTTGCCACTTCACGCTTCACGAGTACACGAGAGGGCCCTTTTTGCGCGCCTGAATGGGAGTTTCTGACTAGAAAAACGTATCATACAACCGCAGTTTTCCCGCGGTGCTGAACGTTGCTGCCAAATAATCGTATTTTCCGGGAACGTATTAACCGGAACGTATTGCACATAGCTGTATTGTGTTATTTTTAATTTTCGCGATTTTGAGCGTGGGAGCCGGGAAATCGTACTAAGCGGGAACGTATCAACGAGGTTCTACTGTATACCCCCACACTACCAGCTACACAAGGATGAATTTCAATCATTTATAGACGAGTTGCCCGAACCGTATCTCGTTCTTGGGGATTTTAATGCTCACAGCAGCCTATGGGGCGCCTCTTGCACCGACGCGCGAGGCCACCTCATTGAGAATTTCCTCTTTTCTACAGGCGCATGTTTACTCAACAAAAAAGAGCCCACGTTTTTAGCCTCGCGAACAGATCTTATTCAGCCATCGATCTTAGCATCATCTCTCCATCGATTTTAACTGGGACGTGGTTAAAAACCCTTACGGGAGCGACCACTTCCCACTACTCCTCAAACCACAAAAACAAAATGAATCTCCACTCCAGGCTCCTCGGTAGAAGCTTGACAAAGCCAATTGGGAGGAGTTCCACAAACTTACTAAGATTTCGTGGGCGGACATTTCTTCTTTTAGTATTGACCTGCTGTTGAGTATTTTACCGCTTTTATCATTAACGCTGCTTTCAATGCATACCAGAAATAACTGGGGGGACCGGCAAAACGTCGTGTTCCCTGTGGAACGACGAGTGCCGCAAGCTCGGAGGAAAACAGAATCGAGCGTGGGGGCTTCTGCGCGATTCCCCACAGCAGAAAACCTTATTAATTTTAAACAGGTGAAATCGGTAAGGCCGGAGAACCCGCCAGCAGGCTAGAAGGGACAGCTGGCAGAAGTTTATTTCGGGCATAAATTCCTACAGAGATGAGGCTAAGGTCTGGAATGGTTGTAAAAAAAAGTAAGTGGTCAACCAGCATATTCGTTGCCCTTAGCTAGACCCAGGGGCAAAGCCTGGAAAACCAAGCCGACTCTCTGAGAGCCCATTTCGAATATAGTCTCTAGTTCTACCACATTATTCCGAACCCTTCCAAAGGTACAAAACAAGGTTGGAACGAGAGATGTTGGAAAGGAATCTACACTAAATGAGGCATACAATGCACCGTTCCGCCTAGCAGAGCTACAGGCAGCATTGACTGTTTGCAACAAGTCTGCCCCAGGTTCTGATCACGAAATGTAACACACTTTTCCCATTAAACACAAAAAACACTCCCTTCTCTCTACAATGGCATAGGTTTTCTGGTGAGATCCCCCCCTTCGGGAAAGAGGCTATCGTGATACCTATTCTGAAACAGGGCAAAGATCCATCCTCTGTCAGTAGTTACAGACCCATCGCGCTAACAAGTGCCTATGTAAAGTCTTTGAAAAAATGATTAAAGTACCGGTTAATACATTCCTTTGAAGCGAATAAATTACTTGACCCGTACTAGTGCGGATTTCGAGAGGGTCGATCCTCAAACCGACCGCTTAATCTGCATTTGAGTCACAGATTCGTGAAGCATTTGTTCACAAGCAATTTTTCCTATCGGTATTCTTTGACATGGAAAAGCGTACGACAACATGGCACTTTGGACTACTGAGAGGACCTCTCACACTTAGTGTGCGCGACGTTAGGATGTTCACCATAGTCAAAAGTTATCTATCCAACCGCACATTTCGTGTTCGAGTGTGCAATGTTTTCTCCCCGACCATTTGTCAGGAAACTGGTGTACTACAGGGTGGTGTGCTGAGTTGCACCCTTTTTATTATAAAAATGAATTCCTTACGTCTCTGCATCCCACATAACATATAACATATGTCTAAAATGGGCAGACGAAATGGGTTCAGGTTAAGTCCACAAAAA
>NW_023614627.1:0-20418 GCF_013339695.2 Rhipicephalus sanguineus
ATGCTTGCTCCAGTTCGAAACTTCTCATGTTGGCCCATGTAAATAAACTGTAACTCATATTAGGCAGCTAGAATATTAGTCACGGTGACAACCGTGGTACGCGGCAGGGGCGTAGCCAAGGGGGGGGGGGGTTGGGGGGTTGAACCCCCCCCGAAATTTTGAATTTTGCTTGCGCATATATACACGCACACATACAAACGCACGCACGAACATACATAATGTATGGTTGAACCCCTCCCCCCCCCCCGAAAAAAATTTCTGGCTACGCCCTGGTACGCGGAAAAGCCGTCTTTTTGTTAATGTGAAAAGTATTAGTCGTTATGCAGCGAATTTTTAGGGCACCTCGTTTGGACTTTGCAGCAAACGTCTATTTCCTTATTTTTTTCGTAACTAAAGTACGTGCCAAGAAACGACGTCAAGCCCACCGACGGTGCGGGCGACGCCGCTCCCGTCCGCTTCTTGGAGCAGAACCATTTTCATGAACAGGATGATTATATTCGTGTTGGGCGCTAATAGCATGGCCGTGAACAGGCGTCAAGAAGGCGATCGCACAAGCGTTGGCGATCTCGCAAGCATCGTTGGCTGTGTCCCGTGATGCAGACGTGAACTTAGCAGCGCACGCGCCGATGTCGATTACTTGTGCATACCGTCGTTGTTACTTCGGTCATTGCGATGTTAATTACTTCTTAAATAGTCAAAACAGTGGTTGGTGAAGCACAATCAATATTTTAACGACAGTCTAATTCGCTTCGATTGATAACGCACCGTTCTAGGCTCTACATGGACAGTTTTAAACAAAAAGATCAGGCAACACTGTGCCTCTGCCGAAAGCGAGCGTCGGCGCGGTCGACGCTTGCCAGTGGTTGCGCGCCCTTTTTCTCCACGGGGCGCGCCGCGACGCATTTGACGCGTAGGCGCGTGGAACGCGTGCCGGCGCTTGCCAGTGGTTGGTACTTTACCTTGACGTGAGTTGACACCGGCGCGAAGCGCGTTTAGGGACAAGTGGAGCTAGGGGCGTTTCCTCCTCAGTACCTAGGCCAGCGGCCGTCTTCAGGGAGAAAAAGTGCCCAGAAGCGCGATTCAGGCGCTATCGGATGGCGGCGCGGCGGTCGCTCCCTGTAGTGGCCACGAAAACAAATGTCGCCTGCACTACGGTCCCTAGAATATACTGGCTAGTCTGCCGTCTCCGCTCTCCGCCGCGTCCTCTCGGGGATGCCTGCGGCGGTGGCGCTGCGCGCAATCGGAGTTCCTTGAGCAGACGCCCCGCCCGCGACTCTCGCTTACGGGTGGGCTGGCGGAGCCGTTTACAACCGCGCTCTCGCGTTTGCTTACCTTTACACGTCGAAGGCCTGCGGTGTTTGCTTTTATTACAGAACGTGACATTGAGTACAAATAAGTAAGGAATACCTTAGCGCTAGTTAAAGTTGCAGAAGAGCACGAGTCTGGCGTCACACAAGTTTCCCAGTGATGACCACCATCCCTCAGTGCATCCGTCCTGCTTATCACTTCACGAGGCAGAATTGAGAGCATCAGAATTTTTAATCTTTATTGGTTCCTTGACATGGGTTTCGTCAGCGTCATTTAATTGCATCTTCTCGTCTTTAGCAGCTTAATTCTTTGCCGCTTTACTTCTCTTTCGCTGTTCAGTGATTTCGTGAAGAAGCGGAATCTAAGTAAAATGCAGAACTTCATGGAGGCTTTTTGTGATGAAATTTGAATGTCCTTCACATCCCAGATGAGGCAAATCTGTTTTTTTCAAGAAAGCGCTGAAATCCACAATGCTCTTTTCATGCAGCTTACTCACGCTGAAATAAGTGGTAAAGCTATTTTCAAGTTTTGCAATAGCTGCTTTGAGAGGTCCGGAGGGGTATATCAGGCCTCCGTTATCAAAGTGCGCTGTGAAAAGGGAGGCCTGATCACTCCCCGTAGCTGTGTTTCTGTGTGATGTGAGACATGTTGCACAAGTCTCGCACTGGTGTCTTCTTTAGTGTCTTACCCGCCACATAACCAGCAATGTAGTAAGTCAGCATATCGTGGCTTTTTTTTTTCCACGTATGCACTGTGGTCTGTGCCTGACGCTAGTGCAGTCTCCGCAAGTCTCCACCATGAATGAGGCTGTCAACGACGTCAATTGTGGCAGGCGTGTGTGACTTTATGATCTTCCCAGATAAAAGATAGCTGATGACTTGCGGCGAACAGTTCCCCGACTTTGATGGTCTTGCGAGGTTGTAAAATGCATTTATAGTAATCAAAAACTGAGCAGCAGTGGGATGATCATTTGTGCCAGAAGACTGCCGAACAATTCCAAATATATTTGCCAGCTTGTCCTGGCTTAAATTTGAGGTCATCAAATATCTGAAACCAGCAGACCTGAGAAATTCGAGCAGCTGCACTGTGCTCTCAAATGTGGCACGGAGCCCTCCTACTGTGCTCGATGAAAGGAAACCGCCAGTTGTGTTGGTGGCACGTGTCTCCCATTCTTTTAAATAACCCAGAAATTCTTTCAGAAACGCACAGTTAGGCGAATTTGGGTAGAGGGCTTTTTTTGGCGTTCGGGAGGTCATTATTCTAAATAACCTGTTCATATTTTTAATAAAGCTTTGAGAATTATCCACGGGGCCACAGCTTTCTCGACTTTGTCGGAATACAAAAATAAACCCCTAATGACTTAATTCATCGCCGAAAAGTTGAAAAGGGTGCCATCCTTAATTTTTCAAATGCGTTGGGATGGATATGAACATTCGTGATGCTTGGCATCACCTTTAGCGTCACACTTTTACAGCCTGGAAGGAATGAAACCATCATGTTTCTGCTTTCTCACGTGAAGCCATTGGTAGTGACGAATCCTCGATCGTCGCTTGTTGGAGGGACACTTTAGGCTCTTTTTCGGTGGTCTAAAGCGTATAAAAAATAGTGTTTCTATTTTGATACTTTCATGAGGACATGTGTGCTCGCTACCCGCTTGCGAAAGGGAGACCTATACCAACAACCTAAGCGTGAATAGCCGAAAGGCGAAAAGCAGCGCGAGTCTGTCATGTGTGTTCTCTGTTTTGGAAATGTAACCGATTTCGAATACCTTGTACTACGATGCGAGAGAACGGTCAGCTATCCCTATACCTCAAAAAAAAAAAAAAAAAAAGCAAACGAAAGAAATAAGCAGCGCGAAACATGTGCGGTGGGCGCTAGCAGTCGACAAACTGACATTGAACGATACATCTGGTTGAGTATTTCTTGTGCCGCGAATGTGTTCTTGCGCTGCGCTTCGAGCCTATTTCCCGCTCATTTCGGCATGCAACAGTGTCATTAAAGAACGAACCTATATATTTTCAGTGGAGGAGCCAAAAACCAAATACAACGCACATTATGAAAGCCAACACCCCTTTCATTTTATAATTTCGAACCTTGTGGCAAGGTACTCGTGGAAAAGATACCATATGTCTGTTCTTCGGCTGATACACATGGTTCTGATGTGCCAAGCTTCTGCTGCACATATCTGTAATTAATATACTCACCCATTCTGAGAACTGCATTGCGTTTATTGTCTCCGTAACACATCGAGAACCAACCTTTATGATTACGAGACTTAGCACACTAAATATATCTGAAGTAACGTTCTTACTCTCAGAATTGTTTGCTTATTAACAACTGATCTTAGAAATGTTTGGTACCTTCGTAAAGACAATTTAACAGCATATGTATAATGATGACAGTCTTGTGATAACAGTAACTCCTTAAGAAAAAAAAAAATGAAAGCCAATTTTTGGCCCTTTGGTGTTGCTTCGAGTAAGTGCGCGCTCTTATTGTCTGGATCCACCACTGATCTTAGTGTGATCACGGCAGTGTCCAGACAAGAGACGACGTTGAATGCAATGTTTGGTCGGTTCAAGATGTTCCAGCCTCTGTCCACACGAACAGAACGAAAACGTGGAGTTCATGCGGGAGCGCAAAATAAAAGGCAAGGCGCGATACTCCACCGATTCCTCCTGCGCGACATGCACCGTGCAGGCGCTCCGATGGACCGCAGCGCCCCCTGCGCAAGCATCCGTTGCGCGGACGCGGCCTTGCATGGGGACGGCGCGGAGACGGCAGACTAGCCAGTATATTCTAGGGACCGTACCTGCACTTCGTGAACCGGTTCACGGTGGCGCTGCACTCCGGCATTCGTTTCACGAGTTCAACATGGCGGCGTCGACACTGCGGTATTCGTTTCGAAAAAGTGCAGCCGTCGTGCAAGGCTAGTTCACGAATTCCCTGCACTTACTCGTGAGGTAGTGCCGAGTCCGTGCAGCACAAGATGGCTGTAACCGCAGCAGACGACGCAGCCGACTGCATTCGTGGCTGTTTTAACGGCGCCCAACAAATACGTCAGTGAATGTTTTCCGGTAGTTTGAAATGCCAGGCAGCGTAAGCGGCGGCGACTTTTACGAATCACAACCTCCACAATTCGCGAGACAGCCGACCGCAGCAGAGGGCTTGCACGACAGCTGCACTCTCGTATTCGTTTCGGCATCTCGTTGCTGCTGCACTTTCTGAAACGTTCCCTGCACGACGACGGCACTCTGACGTCACCACCATGAACCAGTTCAGATAGTGCAGGGTGAATCGAATGGACCTTGGAACGGCAAAGAACGGCTGACGTGCGCGAACGAAATCGCTTGCGCACGGCAGCCTGAGAACGGAAAACGGCGAGCTGCCGTGCCGCTAGCGTGAGCGGGCCCTTACGCACCTTGTGTTTCATCGTCGTACTAGCAGGTGCTGTGAGAATGACCCAGAAAATTTCGACCAATCATTAACGGCCAACGACCTATACGGAAGGAAACACTGCGGGATAGTTTAAGGTTATAATCGCCCACATCTTTTCAAAGAAAATTTGAGCTTACACGTAGTTTTTTTTTAATTTAGTTGGAGGGGCCCGAGAAGTGGAGTAAAGGGCCACTTCCCCTCTTTTCCCGCCGCCCCCCGCCCATGCTGCGAACTGCAGGAGGGCAAAGAACGACACCTATAGTCGGATACAACCCTTAAGAAGGCAGGAGAGGCCCCGCTCAGACGACCGAAGCGCGGCAGCCGATCGCCCCTTGGATCGCCTCCGCGACTAAAGAAATAGTCCCGCTCATGCACGCACCGATGTTCTCCGAAGGCGGAACCCCCGGCCGTCCCGCTCATGACGTCAGTCCCGAGTGCGCGCCCATTGGTGCAGGCTTGTGTTCATCCGCCTTTGAGGAGGAAATGCCGCTGCCTTCTAAAGTTGTACCCGACTACAGCATATAAATTTGTAGTCATTCATTTATTTTATTTATTTACAGGATTTCTGCTGGCTTCAAAGTGAAGCCATAAGCAGGAGTGGGTAACATATAAATATAGCACACTGAACATTTTCACAATATATTACGCACAGAAAATGCCGCGGACACACAGTTTCGAACGCGGTAAAAAAAAAGAAAAATATACAGTGCATGGCATGCAATTGCACATAGCATAATACCTATATAAATTCGTACTAACATCACTTGTGTACTAACAACGCAACGTCACAAAACAAAGAGTACAAATATGGCAGGAAGACATGCTATAAGTTCTTTAGCTCCGATAAGAATGACGCCACTGTCGCCGCCTCCACAATGCCACCAGGGAGGCGATTCCACTCGCATACAGTTCATGGGAAAAAAGAGCCCATGTACGAGTTCGTTCTACAAGAAAATTCCTGTAATTTTTTTTAGTGATCCGCCCGCGTGGGTCGTCGCACAACTTTTTCTATACGCACTTGAATCAATGCCAAGCTTATCGTGATAGAGCAGGTACATATATTTTAATCTTTCGCGATATCGCCGCAAATGTAAAGCTTCCAAGTTCGCTGTCTGAAGCAAAGCACTGACTGACGTAAGGCGATTGTATGAGCGAAAGATAAATCGAGCAGATTTTCTTTGTAGGTTTTCTAGTTTATCAATATTTTTCTTTGTGTATGGGTCCCAGACCGCGCAGGCATATTCCAAAAGGCGACGAACGTAGGTTTTATATGCTAATAGTTTTATTTCTTGCGTTGACTGTCGTAACGATCTCCTAAGATATCCAAGCTTTTTCATGGCTTTCTTTTCTATAAAAGTGATATGTTCATTCCACCGGAGGTCTGAAGTGATTATTAAGCCTAAGTATTTATAACGATTTACAGCACTAAGACAGCGACCATTTATTGAATACTGGAAAGTAAGTGGTGCCTTCTTTCTTGAAATTGTCTAATCTTGTATATACAACCAGCTGAATGTAGTTTCCATGAATATTAATCGACTGAACTTGGTCTTCTTCTTCGGAAAGGCTCTTACAGTGAAAAAATTGGCACTAGGCTTATTCTGAAGACTTCTGCCAACTACCTTGACTTGTCAGCCACATGCTTTGTTTAATGAGTGAGAATTTAAGGTATTAGAGTCACAGCAGGTTCTTCATACTCATCGTATTTACAGCGCCAAACTGAGGCTGCCAAGTTTGCAGATGGAATGTTCAGATGAAAAACAGGTTAAATGTGGCTGAACTTTTTTTAAATTTGACGGTACTTCTTCCAGAATGTTATTAAGCATAGCTGAGTTGCGGCCCAGCCTGCACAATCTGTTTGTGCAGCTTCTTTCTTGATTTTCAGGACAGCAGTTTGAAAAGTATTTATCTCTCTGTACATAAAAAAATCACGTCAAGTTTAAGAGCGAATGTAGCTCTCTCTCTCCTCTCTCTCTCTCTCTCTCTCTATATATATATATATATATATATATATATATATAATATATATATATATATATAATATATATATATTGTGAAGAGGTTTATTGGTCGTTGAAAGACGTAATGGTCGTCAGCGGCAAGCAAGCGAGAAGAAGCGTCCAGAGGCACAGCGGCGATCCGAAACCACGAGCCGAGCGAGCCGAGCGTTGGCGATGTTGCTCGATGGAGGCGCATCTTCTTCACAATATAATATATATATATATATATATATATATATATATATATATATATATATATATATATATATATATATATATATATATATATATATGGCCGACAGGTTGAGCGACACTAGCCCCCCCACTCGCGAACAAGTTGGTATGCCACTGCATATGTGCATATCAAACTTTGTAGTTTCCGTCCGATGTACATGCAAAAAAGAAGTGGTAAAAAAGAATGGGCGAGAGACGTTTACTGATAAAAAGAAAAGGAAAACGTGCCGCCCCAACAGACCTTCCGCACTTTTCCCAAGGTTCTCTTTTTCTTGCCAGACGTCGTTAACAGGGGGCGTAGCCGGGGGGGGGGGGGAGTTCAAACCCCGCCGAAAATTTTTTTCGATTTTGCACACGTACTAAACGCACGCACGAACATAAAAAAAGAATGGTTGAACGCCCCCCCCCCCCCCCCCGAAAAAAATTTCTGGCTACGCTTCTCGTCGTTAAAAACATTTACTCATTCTGCCACGGCTTCTTGCTCCTCCCATCTTCGCAACGTATGGACTCCGCATGACATGCTTGGGGTCATTGTGTGCGTGCGATGCTGCGACAATGGCTGGCGACGCACACACTAGTTGCTCCAAGGCTTGCTCAGAAATGCAGGAACCACTCAATGTGCTAAACTCCGTGAGTTCGCGGTCGCTTTGATGAACGAGTCACTTGCGAGGTGGCCTTTCTTCTCGCCGCACTAACACGTCTCGTTCGTCCGCTGTCAACGAGGTTCAGAAAAAAAATGCGCGCCCACTCCGACCACTCACCATCAGCCCCGAAGAAAATAATAGAGTTTTAGCTAGATACGGAAATACGGCACGCAAATACGCTACCATATGACGGTACCGCTCCTCCTTTCCAGGTCGTCGACCCTCTGCCGGTAAAGGCAACCCAACACCACAAAGCTTTTTCAAAAAATTACTGTGGGGGTTCTCACGCCTCATTGTTGCCCGTCAGCCTACGCATTGTTAACGAGACACCTGTCGTTTGGGGTACGCATTGTCACTGGAACGGGGAGCGGCAAAAGCACAACCAGCGGGAAAGGACGAACGCTACCGTACTGCCTTACCGTATTTGCGTGCCGTATTTCCGTAACTTGCTAAAACTCTCCAATAGAAAACACGTGCGTCGAAGCTTGGCGGATGGATCAGACGCCGCCGACGCCTTCTTATCTTTAAATTTGAGTTAGCATTGTCCCGACGTTTCAGAAACCATAGGGTTCCTTCTTCGGAGTTTGAGGAAGGGACACACATGAACAGGGTTCCTTTTCTTGTTCGACGGTTATGAAAGGGTGCTTCAGGCGGCGGCGGTGCCTGTCGGCAAAGGAACAGAGGAGTGCAAGGGCTTGACCGGAAGGCATGAGTTGAACAGTGAAGAAGGTGGGCATCTTTTCAGACGTGTGGACGTGTCGAAGTGGCGGTGCGCCAACACCCTCTAGACTGGTGTTGGGTACGCAGATGCCTAGGTCTCTCTCTTTATTTCTTTTTTTTTTTTTTGAGCTGTACACAAGGGGTAGGTTGCCTTGAGCGCGGTTCGCGTTGTTTGGGGTCGTTTGCATATGCCAGGATTTTTTCCCGGTAGCAATTGGTTTCAACTGCGAGGACTGTAGCTCCAGGAAAATTGACATGGGGAGCGGTCAACACTATTCCGATTGAGTGAGAGCCTTCGAAATAGCTTTCGTATACTGACAGATTCGTACGAAGCGATGGCTCAGCTTACAGCAACAACGACTGAAGATGCGGTGGCCAACGATATTAGAAAAAAAATGTTAATGAGATTACAGGATTGCGGAATCGATGCGGAAATTTTGTGGACACCGGGACACACTGGCACGGACGGGGGAAACGAAGCCGCTCATGCGGTCGCCGCGCAAGCGGGTGGGCTGACTATTCATTGAGCACCCCACACCCCACCCTAGCAAAAATTCCCAATAAAAAACCAATAGCCTATTGGGTTATTGACACCTATTGGTCTATTGGTTCTATAGGTCTATTGGAACTGTATTTGGCTATTGGTCTATTGGTTCTATATCAGCCTACTGGACCTATATTGGTGTATTGGTTCTCTATTAGCCAATTGGAATTATATTGGCCTATTGGTTCTGTATTTGCCTGCTGGCATTGTATTAGTTTTGTATTTGCCCACTTCTCAGCCCCATTAGAATTAGTCTTGCGCAAGTGTTTTATGGGTGTCTTGTCGTCATGCAGAAGGCCCACACTGTGGCAGCGCCCCTGCAATGATAATCACAGTGGATGAATGAGACATATGTTCAAATATATTCTCATAATCAAAACTACAAGTGCTTCTTCTGGCCCTTGATGATGTTGGCGATCTTGCGGGCCTCATCCGCACTCGAGGAAGTGCCTGAAGATTCTGTAAATAAACAGAGCCATGAAATCAGAAAACAGTAACACATGTTTAATTAAAGTTTACCTTCAAAGCAATGTATAGAAAGTAGACGGCACAGTGAGAAATTATCTAGACCTTAATTCACTGCACATGTTCACAATGTTGCAGGAGCTGAACTATAGCAAAAAACTGAGTGAAATATTACACACCCAACTGTGGCTTATTGCGTGGAAGAAAACAGTATATCGGCAAAATTTTGCGGCAAAAAAGGAAGGAAAAGAAAGGGGCAAATTTTTTTTAAAAAATTAAGCAGCACCTTATCCCGTTTACACGCTTGCGTCCTGTGTTTTTTGAGCTGTACCCAAGAATGAACTGCAAACTCGTCCTTAAATTACAGCAAACTCAATAATCACTTACTATCTGTGACGTGCTCTTATTCACGATGGTGGTGCGACTATCATACTAGAGCGTGCCACTAAATCTCAACTTAAAGATGGCATGAAATAAATTAAGCTAGGGTAGATTCACGATGAGGCAACGGTAATATGTAAGACAGTAGTAAAGGCAGCCTAGATTCCATATCGTTGCAAGCCGAACACAGCAGTCAGGCTGCAATGAGTTGGATATAACACACGTGCTGCATGTTACGTGCTTATGCAATTAAGCCAACAACATTAATAAACCCACTCCTGCGATAGCCCTAATTGGGCTGCAGTATATAAAAATAAAAAATATGAAATAAAAAATCGCACCAGTGCGTACATATGCTATGCACATTTGTATAATGAATTATCATGTGGCCTTCTGTGGTTATTGTAACATTATGTCGAACAAGTATGATAGCCGATTGGCGCGCACTACAACACACAAACAGCATCGACTAGAGCGTTTTACTATGAGGCGATAAACGCGTTTTCGGCTTAACACGCACGTTGTAATACTTACAAAGACTTGCGAGACTCCAACTACACTCACGAGCAGGGCGGCCTGTCCTTTACCTCTAATCTATGCTACGTTTTTTTGTGCATACTGACAAACACAAAACAAACTGCAATAATATATGCGCTCAATCATGCAACTTCTGAGAGCGTGTGGACTTGCAATCGAGGCGTTGCTGGTCTCGCTGTCATCAAATACCGGAGACAAGGCGAGGGGACTTGTTTTCCCGACCTTTCAGCTTCGTCCCAAGTTTGAATACAAAAAAAAGGTGATATCAAATAAATACTAAATAGGAGTAAACTACCATGCCCACTCAACTCACCAAACAATCGGAGCACATGGGCCTTGTTGCTCGTCTTGCCATTATTCTTGGTGCCACTTTGTAGAGTCGAAATCGGTCGAAATCGGTCAAAATCCAAGACATTTATGGCTCAGAACGTCTCCATCTGGTGCACGCTGAACACAGTCTTCACGTTATCGGTCGCGGAAGCACACTAAAGCAAGTGTAAGCAGGCTTACGTGAAGCATCGAGATCACACAAAGCGCGCGCTATGGCGACAGACACAACGTTTTGGCTTAGCTTGGCCGCAGGCTGGGCTTGTCTTCGTATCGGCCGAGCGCGGATGGCGCGCCAAACGCACGGTCGGTCGCGTTTGCAGATCCACAATTCTTTCTCCTGTATCTTTACAGCACTACTTATATTGCTTAGCATAAATAGTTATAAACTTTACATATTATCCAAAGCTTATCTTAAAGCTTAGCACATGGCTTAGCCTGCTTAACCAAAGGAAACGTGTAAAAAAAAATGTTCACACATGCAGCGTCGCCACGCCGCGCACTGCCGCGCACCGTCTCACTTTTTTTTTTTTGTTCGTCACCTGGCTGGTTCTATGCCGGTTGTGATCTCATGGCGGTTTCTTTATTATTATTCTGTGGTGTCTGTGTTGTCGATTCCTTCGCAAGTTCTTCTTTAGCGTGTTTTACTATAGTGCCCGTTTACCGCACGGCATGTACGGAGACACCGTACCGCCGTGGTCGACACGCAGCCTTTTCTTATAGTCGCGTGAGTTGCTAACTGCACACGGTGTCTCACGGTGTACGATTAAGCTCAATCGGGATCAGACTTATCAAAAGTGAATTGATCCCGTCTGCAGCTTGCGTATATAGCCAATCATGATCAAGAAATTTGATCGGGATCGGGTCCGACGCGCTCAATCAGTCATAAGATGTTATAAACAGCTACCAATAGGCGGTAGCTGTTTGAACAATAAAACTCCTGTTGGCCTTATACATCTTCTGTTAGTACATTAAGAAACCAATAGGAGTACTTATTTGACCAATACAACTCCTATTGGCCCAATAAGTCACCGATAGGCAGCACCGATTTGACCAATACAACTCCTATTGGTCCAATAAGACACCAAAAGGCAGCCCCTATTTGACCAATACAACTTCTATTGGTCTAATAAGACACCAATAGGTGGTGGCTGTTGGTGTCTATTGGTACCCATAGAAGTCTTATACAACCAATACAGCTCCAATAGATGTCCTATAGAACCAATAGTGATTTCCTATTGGACCAATAGGAAATCCTATTGGCATTTTTGCTAGGGCAGTTCGTCGCCAAACGTGGCGGACTTCAATCCCTACCTAGAAATGCTGCGCGCAGGCTCTCCTAGCAGAGCATTTATGCATTATATTCGCGTAAAATTGAAAACGGACAGTAAACGAAGGCTATTACAAGCTACACCAGCACCTCTATTAACTCTTTCCGGTACGGTAGTCAGCCGCGGTAACCACCTTCATTTTTTTTCTCTTGAAGCACACGAGCCCCTCGCGTCAAATTTTATACGTCACGTTTCTAAAGCTTTCAACATAGTGACAGAGATGATGTCACTTCGTTTGAGCTTCATTGTTGCCGGTTACGTCTGTTTTCATCCGGCTGCCGTCGTCTTCAAGGCGCGCTAAACGATGGACCCGAGATATTTTTACAGAAATGAATGTCCGGTTCTTATTAAGTTGATAGCTTAGGACAACACATTGTATAAGTAGCTAATACTAAGGAATCCAAAAATTAAGAGCTGTACTCAGTCAGCACAGACCACTGTGTCGCTGAAGTTGGTGGTCACCGTGCATGAAGGGTCTTAGAAGGCTGGTGATATATTATTTTTTCTTGGTGCTTGGAGGAGAAATTTTGCGAAATACTTTAATAAGCCTTCAAGATTGAGATGGATGTGTGGTATATACAATGTCCCCGTGCTCCTGCAGGAAAAAAAAAAAAACACTGTTTTGCAGCCTTCCACCGAAACTGACTGGTAGACAGCATGGTGGTCACCTCAGGTGACCACCTCATATCTTTTGAACTAAAGGTGCCATTTTTTTTTGCTTGTGAGAAAATCGTTTTCTCAAAAAGAATTCACCGTTTTTTTTGCATGAACTCTGTTTCCTGCCAAAAATGCAGTTCTGTGCATGCAATAGTTAAGCGACAAGGGCGGACTTCCTCGCCAGCAAGAGATATTTCTGAATAAGGTTATGGCCAATGCAGCATACACACCACTTGTACTTGTCAACTGGATTAGACCCAGAAAAGCAATTGCAAACACTTCTCCTCGATGCCCACGTTGTCAAGAATTACGCAGAGCAGATTTACACCACCTCATTTGGATTTGCTCAGCTTTCTCGCGAGGAAGAACACGCATCCAACACTTGCCACGCGACGACATAAGCGCTTTAGGAAACGCACAACGGTCGAATGATGAAGCACAAAAAGCACTTGCGAACTATATATGCTAGTATAAGTGGCCTGTTTCGAGTGGTGTAGAAGATGTCGACCATCTCGCGCGAGAGCGACTCCATTAAATCTCTACCGAAAACGGATTCACACCAAGTGATGTTAATTTATTGTGCTCAAGCTGTTCACCCATGCAACAATCCCTTCAAACTGAGGCCGAGCGCCTTCCTCTCCTGCGAAATAAAGGTTCAATTCATTCATTCATTCGGCAGTCTGCGTCCTCGGAATGTTCGACTATGGGGTTGCGATCTCTTGCAAAATTGGGGACGTCGCTCCCGTCTTTCTTTCAGTTTCTCGGTTCAGCTGGCGTCGCAGCTAGCGCGAGCAATTTTGTAGACAATGCCTTGAATTTTCTCTTTCGGCGGTCGGTCGTTGGGAGCGACGGTTTCGCTCACGCCTCGGATAGTAGAGACTGGTGCATTTCTGTGGTGCTGTTGATTAAAAAAGGGAGGGGGGGGAGGTTTGTTGCTGGATTTATCAGCTTGCGTCGTGTTTTTGGAAGTGAACTTCTTTCTGAATAAAAGAATTTCCGTAGCCGTTCTTGGGGAGTTTCTTGAATATATCGTATGTTTTTTTTTTTTTTCACGTTGTGCGCTGCAGTGTGTTCCGGCTCTTCGCATTAATGTCCAAGACTGATATCTTCCGGAATTTGGGGGGGGGGGGGTCTGAAGAAAACTGAAGATATCGACTTGTGTAGGTGTTTTTGCAGAGTTTTATTTTCAGGCTACGAGAACAACCAAACACTGCCACTAGTCTTATGCTCCAAGGGCGAAGTGAATTTTCGTTTGATGAAATTTATATGAAATTCCATGACGTACTCAATGTACAACTTGACTTTGTTTCTTGTATTTTTACTGACATAGCGTGTCTACTGTACACAATGCTTCTCCGTCTTGTTTTCATGCGTCTTCTTTGTATAGACGCTTCGCGAGAACTGTTCAGTTTGTATGCGCATTCCTGTATGAGCCTTCAGGACTTACATTATTAATAAATAAATTATCCTTGCTCAAAAAAACAAAATACTGAATGTGTGTGTGTGTGTGTGTGTGTGCGCGTGCGTGCGCGTTAATATCCAGTGTACAGACCATTTATTTGTGCGCAATAATGCTGCGCTGACAGAAGCAATTACTCAAATAAAACGCAAATTACACAATAAAACATAACTGCCACTAGTCAATTCACAGTGATCGTAAATGATTAAAAAAAATAGGAGCTACGTAATTATTTAAGACAGGACGAAAATGTAACCTTGAAACACAGAAACAGGGAAGGATAAAAAAAATCGCAGCATATCCACGGAGTGAATGATGATGAGTGGGCGAAGCTGCGGAGGTTCATCGGTAAACCGTGAATCTTCCGTGAATTCTGCCCAGTACATCATCACCAACGTGAGGTCGGGCGCGTTTATACTAAAGGTTCGATGAGTTATGACGACTTGCAGCGCACTTTAATTTTACATGTACGCTGTGAATTTTCATTGTTTAGAAAACCATTGCTTAGAAAACATCTGGCGTCTTTCGTTAAGCAGCTGGCGTCTTTTCGTTTTGCTTTAGAAACATCTGGCGTTCTTTCGTTTTGCTTTTACAAAACATCTGGCGTCTTTTGTTGGTTTATTTCATCAATCAACGGCGTTTTGAACAAAATTTTTATTGTTTAATCACGCACAGGAGAAATCTCACCAGGCACCACCTTGGAGGTAAAGAATGGCTGCTAATGGGAATGAGAGACAGAAGAAGTCGGCTTTTAGCTAACGCTGCGAATTTTTTATTGTTCAACAACGCACAGGAAAAATCTCCCACCGGCACCACCTTGCAGGTCAAAGCGTAAGACTGGTTACATACTACGCTACGAGGGACGAACGGGTGCCGCTATAAGGAGCTTCGCCCCTAAAACCATTTAACTGCGCACATACATACATGGGCATCAGACCAGCACAGAAGGCGTACTTGAAACACGGAAAGGAATATAGAAAACAAGAACCCGCCGTTGTTTTATTTATGGTGCCCGACTGGTGACCCGAAGGTTGCGGGATCGAATCCCGGCTACAGCGGCCCCATTTCGATGGCGGTGAATTATGACAGAGGCCCGTGCAGTTGGATTTAGGTGTACGTTAAAGAACAACAGATGGTCAAAATTTCGGGAGCCTTCCACTATATACAGCGCCTCTCATAATCATATCGTGGTTTTTGGGACGTAAATTCCCACAAATAATTATTATTAGGAAAAAAAGAAGGATCTGATCTGCAGACAAACACGCGTAATATATTCCATGATACATTTCACATCACAAAAATAGCGAAAACAAAAATCAAAGGTAGATACAGGACGAACCAAGTGCAGTAAAGAATGTTTGCGAAGTAAAATGCAGGATTCATGCACACGTGAACCAAAATATTTTAAGCATGTAGCTGATATCAGTGTGTCCACTTATTACGCAAGGTTGACCACCGGCAAAAGTTATCCTTGCATGTCCATTCGAAATACCTGCCGGAAACTTACGCTGCAAGTGCATAATGTGTTTTTCGGATGCCGCTTGCCACGTTTGATTTTTACTGTCCAAAGAACCTCGTATCTTCGAAAACGATACAGCTCCCAGCGTTCCTGGAATGAGCGGTGCACTGCGGCATGCAACACCCGGCCATGGTGACGGTAGCGGGCGCATAAAACTGGAGGGAAACGAGCACCGACCTACAACCGCACGCGTGCCACACACAAGTGACCGGGCGGAGGATTCAAAACGGCGGCCACGCTGCCGCCAAGGCCGAGGAGGCGGATGGGAGGCGGCATCTGCCCTTTCAAAAGCTGACACCACTCTAAGCGGGGCCGCGCGCATCGAGGCACTCTAGCTGGAGTGAACTGAGAGCTCGTCCATCGATGTGCTCCACTTCCATTGTTATATTTGCCATGGTATGCTCTATTGTAGTAATCAAAGGGGCAAGAAAATAAAAAAAGGGGCCAGACTGACAACCCGTGAAAGCATCTTTTTTCTTGGGAAGCTGCGTCCCTGGAAGTGAACGCAGACCCATAGAGCATGCAGTTTACGCGTAATTCTTTCAATTTAGGGAGTAGATGAGTGAATACAACACATTTCTAGAGCCAGTCCAGAAAAGTCGACCTCAAGACACCTCTGGATATGAAATGAACTTTGGACTCCCGGTGAGAACAGCGGGGTAGTTAAGGGGGGGGGGGTGTCGGCCTCAGGGGGGTTGCAATCCCCGAAGCCCCCCCCCCCCCCGCCCCGTCGGTGCGCCACTGACGATAGGCTCTCAAATCATGACAGGCACTGCAAATCCTAATGTGGACCGGACAACCTGGCGACCTCGAACTTCGGGAGATACGTAAAGCAGGAGCGAGTCGGTGTGGTGAAAAAAAAAAATTTCGGCAGATCCCACGCCTTGCGGGAAACCGGTTTCATGCGAAGCAGTCAGCGAGTAGTTCTGATTTTTTTGGCTTGAGCCAAGCATTACGAAGTGGATCGACGCTTTTTGTAAGTGTAGTATGTGTGCACATCACGAGTTCACCAGGCACGTCGACAACACTGGCGCTTAAAGGGTAAACTTATGGTCTGACGTAGCGTCAGCACTCACGTCAGAGCACTTACGTCAGTATTATCGAAACGAAGTGCACTTGACGGCGCGATGATGTGAATATCATACGTAACTTTCGTTAGCGTATTCCTTGTAATGTTTGACTCGCTATAAAAGCGGAGCCAACAATTGAACCACGACGGTAACCTGACATGACGCCTGTATCGTAACAGTACGTATGTAGTGTTTATTGCTTGTGTATAAATTCGATAGCCAGCACCACAACCACAATTGACGTTGCACGGACATTACGCCTGGGCGCTTGCATTTGGTGTTTTTCGAAAGCAGTTCTAGACGTGGCGTGGCTCTGCGGTAGAATACCCGACTGCAACGCAGAATGCTTGGGTTCGATTCCTGCTGGGACCTGAATTTTAGATGCGAAGCAGCTTTTGCACTGGGCTTTGTCCGTACTTCCATTGGCGACCGTCCGCTTCTAAAAACCTACCATAGCCATCTGTAACACAGCGAGCGGCTGCGCTCAGCGCCAAGAAGTCTTCTTCGTCTTGTTCTTCGACCGCCTTGATGATGATACGTGCAGTGCGCGGGCTCGCGCCAAGGAGAAGCCTTCTTCGTCTTGTTCTTCGACCACCTTGATGATGATACGTGCAGAGCACTTTAGGGCCCGGGCTGCCGTATGCTGTCCTAGCTTGGCGTAACGCAGACAAAACCACGTGCGCTGGCACGCGCTACAGCCTCGTGCGTGCATTGGCAATTGTTTGCCAATGCACGCGTGTTTGAGCCCGCGCGCGCTTGATCACCTGTGTTGTCACTCCCCGCACTCCAATCACAAGCTGCCGTTCAGTCACGTGACAACTATGGACCATAATACAGCACGGTTCTTCCGCTTGCTTTTGTCTGAGGCAACGTGACGGTTCGTTTTTGGCGGGAAAGCAAGACGAAAAGATGCCATTTCAAACGAGACCACGATGTCTGGGTTCCGATGAGTGGTTAAGGCGAACCGAGCAACGCAAAAGGGTGCCGTTTTCGTAAGCAAAACAAAGCGCTGCTACGAATAAATATATTTGTTTGCTTGACGGCCTGTCATTACGAGCAGATTTTCTTGCTGTCAGGTGCGCAATAATATGTAGACAACGAAAATCGCAAAATTTAAAAATCGATTTCTTTTCGTCGTTTTTTCATCGCCACGAGCCATGTCCCCTTAAGGAGAGTTTCACAGCCGTCTGTGTGTCGAAGGGTGATGTGTGGCGAAAGTCTCAATATTGGTTTTTCATTTTTTGCAACAAAATCCGTGTCATTTGCGTCTCGAATCTTTGCTTTGAAATGCAGTACTCAATCATTATGAAGTCAAAGGTTTCCTTATGTTTACCTAATTCAAATAGCCAACGACTTCTCTGTGGCATTCTTTTCGTTCAGTAATACATAAATTTTCTTTTCCATACAGCATTTAACTGGCCCTATTTTAGAGGTCAGCTAGGAGTTTGCAAAGGACAATACAGCAAACAACTGCAGCAATGTGTAGTGATGAATTTTTTTCTACGAAACAGCAAGCAAGCCTGCATGATGTTTCTGGAAAAACAAGCACAAATTGAACACATCATCTTTAGAACAATCGCTGTAGCGTCCCACAAGCTTGGGCAATGAGCCATTCGCTGCACTATGAAGTACAGTGACCTTGATTTTTTTATTATAGTCAGTTTGCAATATCTAGATGCTTGTTTCATAAAACTTTCATCAGGTGTATTATGAGCTCGCCATACTAACAATCACAGTGGTCACAGAAATGACACTTCACAAAGCAAATTCAAGATGACTAAGCAAGAATGAGACGTGAGTAAACAGCACTAAACACGGGACGGAGAAAAACGACACACCACATCAGTGCTTGTGTCTGCCGTTCTCCGTCCTGTGTTTAACGCTGTTTTGCTCATGTCTCAATCATGTACCAACCAGCCCAGTTAAGCGCACTCCTACTAAGCAAGAAGAACCAGAAGCGGTGAAACGATAATATACAGACTTCCGTTATTTAAACTGTTATCGTAATGTATGCCTCTTTTCGTCTGATAATTTCCGGCACGGTGACATGCAATACGAAACAAAAACAGTTTGTGGAGCTTGTAACATCCCCTACCATTGGAGACAGTCTGGATTGCCTGACCACACTGTCTCCACTTATTAAAAGACCATGGATGGCAGAGAATGAGCATAGCATGGCAATGACCATGTGGTGCTTTCATTATGCAATTAAGAAAAGTTCATTTGCACGATCCGTTATTTTACAAATGCAGCAGCAACAAGTCACTATGCATGTTTCCGAGCATCATGTGCATCACCGGACGAACTTAACAGAGTGGTTAGTCTTCGTGAGGGGCCATGCCAAGTTTGCAATTGTTGCAGAGTCGTTTGACAAATGCAGAATATTAAACGTGTCAGGTCTCTATAAAGGACAACATGTTGTGGTTCTCCGTAGACAGCGATAAAGTTCTGGCTGAAAGTGATGACAACAGATATTTGACAAAAAATTCCGTTTCACTAAGGTAAAGTCTACCAATTTCACTTCTTTCTCACTGCCAGAGGGATTCATTTCATTCCCCAAAATTGTGCGTGCATTCCATTTTTACTCTGTTAAGGAGCTCTAATGTAATTTAATCACTAAGTTAGCTTTCTGCTTTTGAGCCCAAATTCTGTAAGTACGAATATGAAGCAGGGACATATTACAACTGGGCAAATACACTGCCAAATAAATCTGTGGTGTGCTTCATCTTTTTGCCGACCATTTCTTCATTTCAACCTGCAAGTAAATTTGACCAATTTCATTGGTCCCGCAAAAACCTAGCTAATGTAAGTCAACAGACCAATTGGTCCCACAGAATTGAACTAATAGAAGTCAATGAAAGCGAGAAAGCAACAGCACTTGGTGCCTAACTTCCCAAGTAGAACCCCGACGAGAGAAAACAAGAATAAGACACACCAAAACAAGTTCACATAAAATGGTGCTTTCGAGAAATCTATCTTCGAGCAAAAGAAAGTGAGATTCTTCTGCATAGAAGAGCTTGTGCAAATGCATACAGAATTGCTAGAGCTTCTTCACACCTTTATAGACAAATTCCAGACCAGGGCACAAACCCCAAACTTGCCCATTAAAAAATGTATGTAGCAAATATGCTTCTCGTAGATGATTCTTACTAGCTCACTGCCTAAGTTCATGGTGTCAAACAGCTGGTTTGTGGAAACTGTTTAATACGAGCAGCTGCTAGCCGGCATCGCCGAAAACAAGTATGGCAGAGAGAATGGCGATTGTTTAAATAAGAAGCTATATGCACGGCAGCGTTCAAAGAGTTCAGAAAACATTAACACATGCAGACATCACTAAGCAGGTGATACCACTAAGAAAGTAGTACCACAGTGATACCACCGTGGTATTTCTCACAGTCTAGCATAGGGTACACGCCATGCTGGTTTTGACATGTTGCCTATCTTCAATCGACTCTACAGACATCAAATCAATTTCAGTAAAATTAGCAGCATCATATAACCATCGTTGTTGTACAACTAATTGAATGTGTAACAAACACACCACTGGCACAATTATATGCAACACCAGGCGTAATGCTGTAAATTAAGACAACGTCCTGTGCAACTAAAAATCCTCAAGTACATTCTGATCTAATTACTTGCTATCTTCATACCTGACGAAGACGTGAAAAGCTGCACCTTTATCAAGGGCCGCGTTGCTAAAACGACGGAGTAGTAAATAACAACTGCAGAGGCACTCAGAGCACAAACGAAACCGTGGTAATGGCTCTCATCACGGATTGTCACA
>NW_023614628.1:0-16024 GCF_013339695.2 Rhipicephalus sanguineus
CGACGTTTCGTCGCGTTTGGAGACGTATGGACATGGTTGTACTTTTTAAACGTATAGCCATCCTTAGAACGCTTATCTGGCTATTTCACGCCGTTTCGTCGCTGTTTGTAGCGAGCATTGGTTGTCATCTTTGAGTAACGCTAGACTTCTAGTCCTAGACGACCCTTCTTTGCATTGTACGTTTATTGTTTGGAGACGATTATGGTGAATTCTGATTAAAGTATAAGCATCTACCTCCGAAACGACCTATTCTGCGATAGACACGTTCATAGTGTTTGGAGACGTTGGAGGTGGTGTATTCTCATCAACGATATGAGCATCTACCTTTCGAAACGATCTACTTTGCGATTTGACGACCGTTTCGTCGCGTTGGAGCGATTGACATGGTTGTATTTTTGATTAACGTATAAGCTTCTAGCCCTTCTAAACGATCTATTCTGCGATTTGACGACGTTTCGTAGCGTTTTGGAGACGATGGACAATGTTTCATTTTAATTAAACATAAAAGCTTCTATCCTTCAGGAACGACCTATTCTGCGATTTACGGTCGTGTTATAGTGTTTGGAGACGATTGGAGGTGGTGGAAATTCTCATCAAAGATATGAGCTTCTACCGTTCAGAAACGCTGTATTTTGCGATTTCACGACGTTTCGTCGCGTTTGGAGACGATTGGAGATGGTTGTATTTTGATTAAACGTATAAGCTTCTAGCCTTCAGTAACGACCTATTCTGCGATTTGACGACGTTTGGTCGCGTTTGGAGCCGATTGCAGATGGTTGTATTTTTGATTAAACGTATAAGCTTCTAGCCATCAGAAACGACCTATTCTGCGATTAGACGACGTTTCATAGTGTTTGGAGACGATTGGAGGTGGTGGAAATTCTCATCAAAGATATGAGCATCTACCGTTCAGAAACGCTGTATTTTGCGATTTCACGACGTTTCGTCGCGTTTGGAGACGATTGGACATGGTTGTATTTTGGATTAAACGTATAAGCTTCTAGCCTTCACTAACGACCTATTCTGCGATTTCACGACGTTTGGTCGCGTTTGGAGCCGATTGCAGATGGTTGTATTTTGATTAAACGTATAAGCTTCTAGCCACCAGAAACGACCCTATTCTGCGATTAGACGACGTTTCATAGTGTTTGGAGACGATTGGAGGTGGTGGAAATTCTCATCAAAGATATGAGCATCTACCGTTCCGAAACGCTGTATTTTGCGATTTCACGACCGTTTCGTCGCGTTTGGAGACGATTGGACATTGTTGTATTTTCGATTAAACGTATAAGCTTCTAGCCTTTAGAAACGATCTACTTTGCGATTTGACGACGTTTTGTCGCGTTTGGAGCCGATTGCAGATGGTTGTATTTTTGATTAAACGTATAAGCTTCTAGCCATTCAGAAACGACCTATTCTGCGATTAGACGACGTTTCGTCGCGTTTGGAGACGATTGGAGAATGTTGCATTATTAAAGATATAAGCTTCTATCCTTCAGGAACGACCTATTCTGCGATTTTACGTCGTTTTATAGTGTTTGAAGACGATTGGAGGTGGTGGAAATTCTCATCAAAGATATGAGCTTCTACCTTTCAAAAACGCTTTATTTTGCGATTTCACGACGTTTCGTCGCGTTTGGAGACGATTGGAGATGGTTGTAATTTTGATTAAACGTATAAGCTTCTAGCCTTAGAAACGATCTATTTTGCGATTTGACGACGTTTGGTCGCGTTTGGAGCCGATTGCAGATGGTTGTATTTTTGATTAAACGTATAAGCTTCTAGCCATCAGAAACGACCTATTCTGCGATTAGACGACGTTTCATAGTGTTTGGAGACGATTGGAGGTGGTGGAAATTCTCATCAAAGATATGAGCATCTACCGTTCAGAAACGCTGTATTTTGCGATTTCACGACGTTTCGTCGCGTTTGGAGACGATTGGACATGGTTGTATTTTGATTAAACGTATAAGCTTCTAGCCTTTAGAAACGATCTATTTGCGATTTGACGACGTTTGGTCGCGTTTGGAGCCGATTGCAGATGGTTGTATTTTTGATTAACGTATAAGCTTCTAGCCATCAGAAACGACCTATTCTGCGATTTACGTCGTTTATAGTGTTTGGAGACGATTGGAGGTGGTGGAAATTCTCATCAAAGATATGAGCTTCTACCGTTCAGAAACGCTGTATTTTGCGATTTCACGCCGTTTCGTCGCGTTTGGAGACGATTGGACATGGTTGTAATTTTGATTAAACGTATAAGCTTCTAGCCTTTAGAAACGATCTATTCTGCGATTTGACGACGTTTCGGTCGCGTTTGGAGCCGATTGCAGATGGTTGTATTTTTGATTAAACGTATAAGCTTCTAGCCATCAGAAACGACCTATTCTGCGATTAGACGACGTTTCATAGTGTTTGGAGACGATTGGAGGTGGTGGAAATTCTCATCAAAGATATGAGCATCTACCGTTCAGAAACGCTGTATTTTGCGATTTCACGACGTTTCGTCGCGTTTGGAGACGATTGGACATGGTTGTATTTTGGATTAAACGTATAAGCTTCTAGCCTTCACTAAACGACCTATTCTGCGATTTCACGACGTTTGGTCGCGTTTGGAGCCGATTGCAGATGGTTGTATTTTTGATTAAACGTATAAGCTTCTAGCCACCAGAAACGACCCATTCTGCGATTAGACGACGTTTCATAGTGTTTGGAGACGATTGGAGGTGGTGGAAATTCTCATCAAAGATATGAGCATCTACCGTTCCGAAACGCTGTATTTTGCGATTTCACGACCTTTCGTCGCGTTTGGAGACGATTGGACATTGTTGTATTTTCGATTAAACGTATAAGCTTCTAGCCTTTAGAAACGATCTACTTTGCGATTTGACGACGTTTTGTCGCGTTTGGAGCCGATTGCAGATGGTTGTATTTTTGATTAAACGTATAAGCTTCTAGCCATCAGAAACGACCTATTCTGCGATTAGACGACGTTTCGTCGCGTTTGGAGACGATTGGAGAATGTTGCATTATTAAAGATATAAGCTTCTATCCTTCAGGAACGACCTATTCTGCGATTTTACGTCGTTTTATAGTGTTTGAAGACGATTGGAGGTGGTGGAAATTCTCATCAAAGATATGAGCTTCTACCTTTCAAAAACGCTTTATTTTGCGATTTCACGCCGTTTCGTCGCGTTTGGACACGATTGGAGATGGTTGTAATTTTGATTACCACCTATTCTGCGATTTGACGACGTTTGGTCGCGTTTGGAGCCGATTGCAGATGGTTGTATTTTTGATTAAAGGTATAAGCTTCTAGCCATAAGAAACGACCTATTCTGCGATTAGACGACGTTTGGAGACGATTGGAGGTGGTGGAAATTCTCATCAAGGATATGAGCATCTACCGTTCAGAAACGCTGTATTTTGCGATTTCACGACGTTTCGTCGCGTTTGGAGACGATTGGACATGGTTGTATTTTGATTAAACGTATAAGCTTCTAGCCTTTAGAAACGATCTATTTTGCGATTTGACGACGTTTGGTCGCGTTTGGAGCCGATTGCAGATGGTTGTATTTTTGATTAACGTATAAGCTTCTAGCCATCAGAAACGACCTATTCTGCGGTTAGACGACGTTTCATAGTGTTTGGAGACGATTGGAGGTGGTGGAAATTCTCATCAAAGATATGAGCATCTACCGTTCCAAAACGCTGTATTTTGCGATTTCACGACGTTTCGTCGCGTTTGGAGACGATTGGGCATGGTTGTATTTTGGATTAAACGTATAAGCTTCTAGCCTTTAGAAACGATCTATTTTGCGATTTGACGACGTTTCGTCGCGTTTGGAGACGATTGGAGAATGTTGCATTTGTGATTAATCATATAAGCTTCTACCCTTCAGGAACGACCTATTGTGCGATTTTACGTCGTTTTATAGTGTTTGGAGACGATTGGAGGTGGTGGAAATTATCATCAAAGATATGAGCTTCTACCTTTCAAAAACGCTTTATTTTGCGATTTCACGCCGTTTCGTCGCGTTTGGAGGCGATTGGAGATGGTTGTAATTTTGATTAAACGTATAAGCTTCTAGCCTTTAGAAACGATCTATTCTGCGATTTGACGAAGTTTCGTAGCGTTTGGAGACGATTGGACAATGTTGCATTTTTAATTAAAGATATAAGCTTCTATCCTTCAGGAACGACCTATTCTGCGATTTTACGTCGTTTTATAGTGTTTGGAGACGATTGGAGGTGGTGGAAATTCTCATCAAAGATATTAGCTTCTACCGTTCAGAAACGCTGTATTTTGCGATTTCACGACCTTTCGTCGCGTTTGGAGACGATTGGACATGGTTGTATTTTGGATTAAACGTATAAGCTTCTAGCCTTCACTAACGACCTATTCTGCGATTTCACGACGTTTGGTCGCGTTTGGAGCCGATTGCAGATGGTTGTATTTTTGATTAAACGTATAAGCTTCTAGCCATAAGAAACGACCTATTCTGCGATTAGACGACGTTTCATAGTGTTTGGAGACGATTGGAGGTGGTGGAAATTCTCATCAAAGATATGAGCATCTACCGTTCAGAAACGCTGTATTTTGCGATTTCACGACGTTTCGTCGCGTTTGGAGACGATTGGACATGGTTGTATTTTGGATTAAACGTATAAGCTTCTAGCCTTCACTAACGACCTATTCTGCGATTTCACGACGTTTGGTCGCGTTTGGAGCCGATTGCAGATGGTTGTATTTTTGATTAAACGTATAAGCTTCTAGCCATCAGAAACGACCTATTCTGCGATTAGACGACGTTTCATAGTGTTTGGAGACGATTGGAGGTGGTGGAAATTCTCATCAAAGATATGAGCATCTACCGTTCAGAAACGCTGTATTTTGCGATTTCACGACGTTTCGTCGCGTTTGGAGACGATTGGACATGGTTGTATTTTCGATTAAACGTATAAGCTTCTAGCCTTTAGAAACGATCTACTTTGCGATTTGACGACGTTTTGTCGCGTTTGGAGCCGATTGCAGATGGTTGTATTTTTGATTAAACGTATAAGCTTCTAGAAACGACCTATTCTGCGATTAGACGACGTTTCGTCGCGTTTGGAGACGATTGGAGAATGTTGCATTATTAAAGATATAAGCTTCTATCCTTCAGGAACGACCTATTCTGCGATTTTACGTCGTTTTATAGTGTTTGAAGACGATTGGAGGTGGTGGAAATTCTCATCAAAGATATGAGCTTCTACCTTTCAAAAACGCTTTATTTTGCGATTTCACGCCGTTTCGTCGCGTTTGGACACGATTGGAGATGGTTGTAATTTTGATTACCACCTATTCTGCGATTTGACGACGTTTGGTCGCGTTTGGAGCCGATTGCAGATGGTTGTATTTTTGATTAAAGGTATAAGCTTCTAGCCATAAGAAACGACCTATTCTGCGATTAGACGACGTTTGGAGACGATTGGAGGTGGTGGAAATTCTCATCAAGGATATGAGCATCTACCGTTCAGAAACGCTGTATTTTGCGATTTCACGACGTTTCGTCGCGTTTGGAGACGATTGGACATGGTTGTATTTTGGATTAAACGTATAAGCTTCTAGCCTTCACTAACGACCTATTCTGCGATTTCACGACGTTTGGTCGCGTTTGGAGCCGATTGCAGATGGTTGTATTTTTGATTAAACGTATAAGCTTCTAGCCATAAGAAACGACCTATTCTGCGATTAGACGACGTTTCATAGTGTTTGGAGACGATTGGAGGTGGTGGAAATTCTCATCAAAGATATGAGCATCTACCGTTCAGAAACGCTGTATTTTGCGATTTCACGACGTTTCGTCGCGTTTGGAGACGATTGGACATGGTTGTATTTTGGATTAAACGTATAAGCTTCTAGCCTTCACTAACGACCTATTCTGCGATTTCACGACGTTTGGTCGCGTTTGGAGCCGATTGCAGATGGTTGTATCTTTGATTAAACGTATAAGCTTCTAGCCACTCAGAAACGACCCATTCTGCGATTAGACGACGTTTCATAGTGTTTGGAGACGATTGGAGGTGGTGGAAATTCTCATCAAAGATATGAGCATCTACCGTTCCGAAACGCTGTATTTTGCGATTTCACGACCTTTCGTCGCGTTTGGAGACGATTGGACATTGTTGTATTTTCGATTAAACGTATAAGCTTCTAGCCTTTAGAAACGATCTACTTTGCGATTTGACGACGTTTTGTCGCGTTTGGAGCCGATTGCAGATGGTTGTATTTTTGATTAAACGTATAAGCTTCTAGCCATCAGAAACGACCTATTCTGCGATTAGACGACGTTTCGTCGCGTTTGGAGACGATTGGAGAATGTTGCATTATTAAAGATATAAGCTTCTATCCTTCAGGAACGACCTATTCTGCGATTTTACGTCGTTTTATAGTGTTTGAAGACGATTGGAGGTGGTGGAAATTCTCATCAAAGATATGAGCTTGTACCTTTCAAAAACGCTTTATTTTGCGATTTCACGCCGTTTCGTCGCGTTTGGACACGATTGGAGATGGTTGTAATTTTGATTACCACCTATTCTGCGATTTGACGACGTTTGGTCGCGTTTGGAGCCGATTGCAGATGGTTGTATTTTTGATTAAAGGTATAAGCTTCTAGCCATAAGAAACGACCTATTCTGCGATTAGACGACGTTTGGAGACGATTCGAGGTGGTGGAAATTCTCATCAAGGATATGAGCATCTACCGTTCAGAAACGCTGTATTTTGCGATTTCACGACGTTTCGTCGCGTTTGGAGACGATTGGACATGGTTGTATTTTTGATTAAACGTATAAGCTTCTAGCCTTTAGAAACGATCTATTTTGCGATTTGACGACGTTTGGTCGCGTTTGGAGCCGATTGCAGATGGTTGTATTTTTGATTAAACGTATAAGCTTCTAGCCATCAGAAACGACCTATTCTGCGGATTAGACGACGTTTCATAGTGTTTGGAGACGATTGGAGGTGGTGGAAATTCTCATCAAAGATATGAGCATCTACCGTTCCAAAACGCTGTATTTTGCGATTTCACGACGTTTCGTCGCGTTTGGAGACGATTGGGCATGGTTGTATTTTGGATTAAACGTATAAGCTTCTAGCCTTTAGAAACGATCTATTTTGCGATTTGACGACGTTTCGTCGCGTTTGGAGACGATTGGAGAATGTTGCATTTGTGATTAATCATATAAGCTTCTACCCTTCAGGAACGACCTATTGTGCGATTTTACGTCGTTTTATAGTGTTTGGAGACGATTGGAGGTGGTGGAAATTATCATCAAAGATATGAGCTTCTACCTTTCAAAAACGCTTTATTTTGCGATTTCACGCCGTTTCGTCGCGTTTGGAGGCGATTGGAGATGGTTGTAATTTTGATTAAACGTATAAGCTTCTAGCCTTTAGAAACGATCTATTCTGCGATTTGACGAAGTTTCGTAGCGTTTGGAGACGATTGGACAATGTTGCATTTTTAATTAAAGATATAAGCTTCTATCCTTCAGGAACGACCTATTCTGCGATTTTACGTCGTTTTATAGTGTTTGGAGACGATTGGAGGTGGTGGAAATTCTCATCAAAGATATTAGCTTCTACCGTTCAGAAACGCTGTATTTTGCGATTTCACGACCTTTCGTCGCGTTTGGAGACGATTGGACATGGTTGTATTTTGGATTAAACGTATAAGCTTCTAGCCTTCACTAACGACCTATTCTGCGATTTCACGACGTTTGGTCGCGTTTGGAGCCGATTGCAGATGGTTGTATTTTTGATTAAACGTATAAGCTTCTAGCCATAAGAAACGACCTATTCTGCGATTAGACGACGTTTCATAGTGTTTGGAGACGATTGGAGGTGGTGGAAATTCTCATCAAAGATATGAGCATCTACCGTTCAGAAACGCTGTATTTTGCGATTTCACGACGTTTCGTCGCGTTTGGAGACGATTGGACATGGTTGTATTTTGGATTAAACGTATAAGCTTCTAGCCTTCACTAACGACCTATTCTGCGATTTCACGACGTTTGGTCGCGTTTGGAGCCGATTGCAGATGGTTGTATCTTTGATTAAACGTATAAGCTTCTAGCCACCAGAAACGACCCATTCTGCGATTAGACGACGTTTCATAGTGTTTGGAGACGATTGGAGGTGGTGGAAATTCTCATCAAAGATATGAGCATCTACCGTTCCGAAACGCTGTATTTTGCGATTTCACGACCTTTCGTCGCGTTTGGAGACGATTGGACATTGTTGTATTTTCGATTAAACGTATAAGCTTCTAGCCTTTAGAAACGATCTACTTTGCGATTTGACGACGTTTTGTCGCGTTTGGAGCCGATTGCAGATGGTTGTATTTTTGATTAAACGTATAAGCTTCTAGCCATCAGAAACGACCTATTCTGCGATTAGACGACGTTTCGTCGCGTTTGGAGACGATTGGAGAATGTTGCATTATTAAAGATATAAGCTTCTATCCTTCAGGAACGACCTATTCTGCGATTTTACGTCGTTTTATAGTGTTTGAAGACGATTGGAGGTGGTGGAAATTCTCATCAAAGATATGAGCTTCTACCTTTCAAAAACGCTTTATTTTGCGATTTCACGCCGTTTCGTCGCGTTTGGACACGATTGGAGATGGTTGTAATTTTGATTACCACCTATTCTGCGATTTGACGACGTTTGGTCGCGTTTGGAGCCGATTGCAGATGGTTGTATTTTTGATTAAAGGTATAAGCTTCTAGCCATAAGAAACGACCTATTCTGCGATTAGACGACGTTTGGAGACGATTGGAGGTGGTGGAAATTCTCATCAAGGATATGAGCATCTACCGTTCAGAAACGCTGTATTTTGCGATTTCACGACGTTTCGTCGCGTTTGGAGACGATTGGACATGGTTGTATTTTTGATTAAACGTATAAGCTTCTAGCCTTTAGAAACGATCTATTTTGCGATTTGACGACGTTTGGTCGCGTTTGGAGCCGATTGCAGATGGTTGTATTTTTGATTAAACGTATAAGCTTCTAGCCATCAGAAACGACCTATTCTGCGGTTAGACGACGTTTCATAGTGTTTGGAGACGATTGGAGGTGGTGGAAATTCTCATCAAAGATATGAGCATCTACCGTTCCAAAACGCTGTATTTTGCGATTTCACGACGTTTCGTCGCGTTTGGAGACGATTGGGCATGGTTGTATTTTGGATTAAACGTATAAGCTTCTAGCCTTTAGAAACGATCTATTTTGCGATTTGACGACGTTTCGTCGCGTTTGGAGACGATTGGAGAATGTTGCATTTGTGATTAATCATATAAGCTTCTACCCTTCAGGAACGACCTATTGTGCGATTTTACGTCGTTTTATAGTGTTTGGAGACGATTGGAGGTGGTGGAAATTATCATCAAAGATATGAGCTTCTACCTTTCAAAAACGCTTTATTTTGCGATTTCACGCCGTTTCGTCGCGTTTGGAGGCGATTGGAGATGGTTGTAATTTTGATTAAACGTATAAGCTTCTAGCCTTTAGAAACGATCTATTCTGCGATTTGACGAAGTTTCGTAGCGTTTGGAGACGATTGGACAATGTTGCATTTTTAATTAAAGATATAAGCTTCTATCCTTCAGGAACGACCTATTCTGCGATTTTACGTCGTTTTATAGTGTTTGGAGACGATTGGAGGTGGTGGAAATTCTCATCAAAGATATTAGCTTCTACCGTTCAGAAACGCTGTATTTTGCGATTTCACGACCTTTCGTCGCGTTTGGAGACGATTGGACATGGTTGTATTTTGGATTAAACGTATAAGCTTCTAGCCTTCACTAACGACCTATTCTGCGATTTCACGACGTTTGGTCGCGTTTGGAGCCGATTGCAGATGGTTGTATTTTTGATTAAACGTATAAGCTTCTAGCCATCAGAAACGACCTATTCTGCGATTAGACGACGTTTCATAGTGTTTGGAGACGATTGGAGGTGGTGGAAATTCTCATCAAAGATATGAGCATCTACCGTTCAGAAACGCTGTATTTTGCGATTTCACGACGTTTCGTCGCGTTTGGAGACGATTGGACATGGTTGTATTTTGGATTAAACGTATAAGCTTCTAGCCTTCACTAACGACCTATTCTGCGATTTCACGACGTTTGGTCGCGTTTGGAGCCGATTGCAGATGGTTGTATCTTTGATTAAACGTATAAGCTTCTAGCCACCAGAAACGACCCATTCTGCGATTAGACGACGTTTCATAGTGTTTGGAGACGATTGGAGGTGGTGGAAATTCTCATCAAAGATATGAGCATCTACCGTTCCGAAACGCTGTATTTTGCGATTTCACGACCTTTCGTCGCGTTTGGAGACGATTGGACATTGTTGTATTTTCGATTAAACGTATAAGCTTCTAGCCTTTAGAAACGATCTATTTTGCGATTTGACGACGTTTTGTCGCGTTTGGAGCCGATTGCAGATGGTTGTATTTTTGATTAAACGTATAAGCTTCTAGCCATCAGAAACGACCTATTCTGCGATTAGACGACGTTTCGTCGCGTTTGGAGACGATTGGAGAATGTTGCATTATTAAAGATATAAGCTTCTATCCTTCAGGAACGACCTATTCTGCGATTTTACGTCGTTTTATAGTGTTTGGAGACGATTGGAGGTGGTGGAAATTCTCATCAAAGATATGAGCTTCTACCTTTCAAAAACGCTTTATTTTGCGATTTCACGACGTTTCGTCGCGTTTGGAGACGATTGGAGATGGTTGTAATTTTGATTAAACGTATAAGCTTCTAGCCTTCAGTAACGACCTATTCTGCGATTTGACGACGTTTGGTCGCGTTTGGAGCCGATTGCAGATGGTTGTATTTTTGATTAAACGTATAAGCTTCTAGCCATCAGAAACGACCTATTCTGCGATTAGACGACGTTTCATAGTGTTTGGAGACGATTGGAGGTGGTGGAAATTCTCATCAAAGATATGAGCATCTACCGTTCAGAACGCTGTATTTTGCGATTTCACGACGTTTCGTCGCGTTGGAGACGATTGGACAATGGTTGTATTTTGATTAAACGTATAAGCTTCTAGCCTTTAGAAACGATCTATTCTGCGATTTGACGACGTTTCGTTCGCGTTGGAGACGATTGGACATGGTTGTATTTTTGATTAAACGTATAAGCTTCTAGCCTTTAGAAACGATCTATTCTGCGATTTGACGACGTTTCGTCGCGTTTGGAGACGATTGGAGAATGTTGCATTTTTAAAGATATAAGCTTCTATCCTTCAGGAACGACATATTCTGCGATTTTACGTCGTTTTATAGTGTTTGGAGACGATTGGAGGTGGTGGAAATCTACCTTTCAAAAACGCTTTATTTTGCGATTTCACGCCGTTTCGTCGCGTTTGGAGACGATTGAATGGTTGTATTTTGGATTAAACAGTATAAGCTTCTAGCCTTCAGAACGACCTATTCTGCGATTTGACGACGTTTGGTCGCGTTTGGAGCCGATTGCAGATGGTTGTATTTTTGATTAAACGTATAAGCTTCTAGCCATCAGAAACGACCTATTCTGCGATTAGACGACGTTTCATAGTGTTTGGAGACGATTGGAGGTGGTGGAAATTCTCATCAAAGATATGAGCATCTACCGTTCAGAAACGCTGTATTTTGCGATTTCACGACGTTTCGTCGCGTTTGGAGACGATTGGACATGGTTGTATTTTGATTAAACGTATAAGCTTCTAGCCTTTAGAAACGATCTATTTTGCGATTTGACGACGTTTCGTCGCGTTTGGAGACGATTGGAGAATGTTGCATTTTTGATTAATCATATAAGCTTCTAGCCATTCAGAAACGACCTATTCTGCGATTATACGTCGTTTTATAGTGTTTGGAGACGATTGGAGGTGGTGGAAATTCTCATCAAAGATATGAGCTTCTACCTTTCAAAAACGCTTTATTTTGCGATTTCACGACGTTTCGTCGCGTTTGGAGGCGATTGGAGATGGTTGTAATTTTGATTAAACGTATAAGCTTCTAGCCTTTAGAAACGATCTATTCTGCGATTTGACGACGTTTCGTAGCGTTTGGAGACGATTGGACAATGTTGCATTTTTAATTAAACATATAAGCTTCTATCCTTCAGGAACGACCTATTCTGCGATTTTACGTCGTTTTATAGTGTTTGGAGACGATTGGAGGTGGTGGAAATTCTCATCAAAGATATGAGCGTCTACCGTTCAGAAACGCTGTATTTTGCGATTTCACGCCGTTTCGTCGCGTTTGGAGACGATTGGACATGGTTGTAATTTTGATTAAACGTATAAGCTTCTAGCCTTCAGTAACGACCTATTCTGCGATTTGACGACGTTTGGTCGCGTTTGGAGCCGATTGCAGATGGTTGTATTTTTGATTAAACGTATAAGCTTCTAGCCATCAGAAACGACCTATTCTGCGATTAGACGACGTTTCATAGTGTTTGGAGACGATTGGAGGTGGTGGAAATTCTCATCAAAGATATGAGCATCTACCGTTCAGAAACGCTGTATTTTGCGATTTCACGACGTTTCGTCGCGTTTGGAGACGATTGGACATGGTTGTATTTTGGATTAAACGTATAAGCTTCTAGCCTTCATAACGATCCTATTCTGCGATTTCACGACGTTTGGTCGCGTTTGGAGCCGATTGCAGATGGTTGTATCTTTGATTAAACGTATAAGCTTCTAGCCACTCAGAAACGACCCTATTCTGCGATTAGACGACGTTTCATAGTGTTTGGAGACGATTGGAGGTGGTGGAAATTCTCATCAAAGATATGAGCATCTACCGTTCCGAAACGCTGTATTTTGCGATTTCACGACCTTTCGTCGCGTTTGGAGACGATTGGACATGGTTGTATTTTCGATTAAACGTATAAGCTTCTAGCCTTTAGAAACGATCTACTTCTGCGATTTGACGACGTTTCGTCGCGTTTGGAGACGATTGCAGATGGTTGTATTTTTGATTAAACGTATAAGCTTCTAGCCATTCAGAAACGACTATTCTGCGATTAGACGACGTTTCGTCGCGTTTGGAGACGATTGGAGAATGTTGCATTATTAAAGATATAAGCTTCTATCCTTCAGGAACGACCTATTCTGCGATTTTACGTCGTTTTATAGTGTTTGAAGACGATTGGAGGTGGTGGAAATTCTCATCAAAGATATGAGCTTCTACCTTTCAAAAACGCTTTATTTTGCGATTTCACGCCGTTTCGTCGCGTTTGGACACGATTGGAGATGGTTGTAATTTTGATTACCACCTATTCTGCGATTTGACGACGTTTGGTCGCGTTTGGAGCCGATTGCAGATGGTTGTATTTTTGATTAAAGGTATAAGCTTCTAGCCATAAGAAACGACCTATTCTGCGATTAGACGACGTTTGGAGACGATTGGAGGTGGTGGAAATTCTCATCAAGGATATGAGCATCTACCGTTCAGAAACGCTGTATTTTGCGATTTCACGACGTTTCGTCGCGTTTGGAGACGATTGGACATGGTTGTATTTTTGATTAAACGTATAAGCTTCTAGCCTTTAGAAACGATCTATTTTGCGATTTGACGACGTTTGGTCGCGTTTGGAGCCGATTGCAGATGGTTGTATTTTTGATTAAACGTATAAGCTTCTAGCCATCAGAAACGACCTATTCTGCGGTTAGACGACGTTTCATAGTGTTTGGAGACGATTGGAGGTGGTGGAAATTCTCATCAAAGATATGAGCATCTACCGTTCCAAAACGCTGTATTTTGCGATTTCACGACGTTTCGTCGCGTTTGGAGACGATTGGGCATGGTTGTATTTTGGATTAAACGTATAAGCTTCTAGCCTTTAGAAACGATCTATTTTGCGATTTGACGACGTTTCGTCGCGTTTGGAGACGATTGGAGAATGTTGCATTTGTGATTAATCATATAAGCTTCTACCCTTCAGGAACGACCTATTGTGCGATTTTACGTCGTTTTATAGTGTTTGGAGACGATTGGAGGTGGTGGAAATTATCATCAAAGATATGAGCTTCTACCTTTCAAAAACGCTTTATTTTGCGATTTCACGCCGTTTCGTCGCGTTTGGAGACGATTGGAGATGGTTGTAATTTTGATTAAACGTATAAGCTTCTAGCCTTTAGAAACGATCTATTCTGCGATTTGACGACGTTTCGTAGCGTTTGGAGACGATTGGACAATGTTGCATTTTTAATTAAAGATATAAGCTTCTATCCTTCAGGAACGACCTATTCTGCGATTTTACGTCGTTTTATAGTGTTTGGAGACGATTGGAGGTGGTGGAAATTCTCATCAAAGATATGAGCGTCTACCGTTCAGAAACGCTGTATTTTGCGATTTCACGACCGTTTCGTCGCGTTTGGAGACGATTGGACATGGTTGTAATTTTGGATTAAACGTATAAGCTTCTAGCCTTCAGCTAACGACCTATTCTGCGATTTGACGACGTTTGGTCGCGTTTGGAGCCGATTGCAGATGGTTGTATTTTTGATTAAACGTATAAGCTTCTAGCCATCAGAAACGACCTATTCTGCGATTAGACGACGTTTCATAGTGTTTGGAGACGATTGGAGGTGGTGGAAATTCTCATCAAAGATATGAGCATCTACCGTTCAGAAACGCTGTATTTTGCGATTTCACGACGTTTCGTCGCGTTTGGAGACGATTGGACATGGTTGTATTTTGATTAAACGTATAAGCTTCTAGCCTTTAGAAACGATCTATTCTGCGATTTGACGACGTTTGGTCGCGTTTGGAGCCGATTGCAGATGGTTGTATTTTTGATTAAACGTATAAGCTTCTAGCCATCAGAAACGACCTATTCTGCGATTAGACGACGTTTCATAGTGTTTGGAGACGATTGGAGGTGGTGGAAATTCTCATCAAAGATATGAGCATCTACCGTTCAGAAACGCTGTATTTTGCGATTTCACGACGTTTCGTCGCGTTTGGAGACGATTGGACATGGTTGTATTTTGATTAAACGTATAAGCTTCTAGCCTTTAGAAACGATCTATTCTGCGATTTGACGACGTTTCGTCGCGTTTGGAGACGATTGCAGAATGGTTGTATTTTTGATTAAACGTATAAGCTTCTAGCCTTCAGAAACGACCTATTCTGCGATTAGACGACGTTTCATAGTGTTTGGAGACGATTGGAGGTGGTGGAAATTCTCATCAAAGATATGAGCTTCTACCGTTCAGAAACGCTGTATTTTGCGATTTCACGACGTTTCGTCGCGTTTGGAGACGATTGGACATGGTTGTATTTTGATTAAACGTATAAGCTTCTAGCCTTCGAAACGATCTATTCTGCGATTTGACGACGTTTCGTCGCGTTTGGAGACGATTGGAGAATGTTGCATTTTTGATTAACAGTATAAGCTTCTAGCCTTCAGGAACGACCTATTCTGCGATTTTACGCGTTTCATAGTGTTTGGAGACGATTGGAGGTGGTGGAAATTCTCATCAAAGATATGAGCATCTACCGTTCAGAAAACGCTTTATTTTGCGATTTCACGACGTTTCGTCGCGTTTGGAGACGATTGGACATGGTTGTAATTTTGATTAAACGTATAAGCTTCTAGCCTTCAGAAACGACCTATTCTGCGATTTGACGACGTTTGGCCGTTTGGAGCCGATTGCAGATGTTGTATTTTTCATTAAAGTATAAGCTTTAGCCTCAGAAACGACCTATTCTGCGATTAGACGACGTTTCATAGTGTTTGGAGACGATTGGAGGTGGTGGAAATTCTCATCAAAGATGAGCGTCTACCGTTCAGAAACGCGTTATTTGCGATTTCACGACCTTTCGTCGCGTTTGGAGCGATTGGAATTGTTGTATTTCGATAAAACGTATAAGCTTCTGCTTAGAAACGATCTATTCTGCGATTGACGACGTTTCGTCGCGTTTGGAGACGATTGGAGAATGTTGAATTTTGATTAAAGTATAAGCTTCT
>NW_023614629.1:0-60001 GCF_013339695.2 Rhipicephalus sanguineus
GTCACGCTAAGTGCGAACTACAGCGGCAATAACAATTGCAACCATGGTGTAGCTCAGGGGTCTCAAACACGTGGCCCGCGGGTCGCATGCGGCCCGCTCAAGTTTCGCTAGCTGTCCGGCCCACACACGATTGTCTTCGTCTCATTTTTTTTTAAATTTTGTTTAGTATCTTCATGGCTACACAGACATGACTGGTCTCAAGCATCGTTTTTTGTGAGGCGGCCCATGTGGTCACCATGTGTTTAATCATAACCGCGAAAGAATATGTATGTTTCAGAATCGGCATATTTTAGTCACTCTGGAGATCGGTATCGATAGAATAACAGAGAGCTGAGCTAGTTGGTAAGTATTCATTCTAAAAAGACAGGGCATGCAAACACGGACACAAGAAAGAAGCGTTTGTGGTGTCCTGACTTCTTTCTCGTGTCCGTGTTTGCACGCCCTGTCTTTTTAGAACGGTATCGATAAGTTCAAAAAACCCTGAGGCTAAATCTCCTTCAGGAACGACATGTATATGAGATATGAGAATAGTAGCTCGCCGTCAGGCAGAGTGGTTTATATGTGGAGAAGAAACTAAATCGGGGAAAAAGAGAAAATGCTGCTGGCGGCCAATGGGGACATCCTTAGTGGCTGCAGCGATACGTCAAGCGGAGACACAAGCGGCAAGAGCTACCGCATACGCGGCATCTCGGACCACCTCTATTGGAGTGAGGATGAATGCTTCCGTAATTTGTTAGCGATACTTTCTCTGTTGCCCACGTGCTAGCTGCTGTCCCGGATGTCTCACAGTTAATCAGTATGATTTACGGCTGAAGTTTCTTACCCCCTCGGTAACCTTGGAGCTGCGAAGGGTAGGGAAGCTTCTATCAAAACCAACATAAAGCATAAGATGAAGCTTTCATACAAGGAGTGAAAGCAACAAGGTGAAAGAAAGGAGGAGGGGGGAGGGGTGTTTCTCAAACCTGGCGCAATGAAGTCGGTGCTAATTTTCAAAAGAAGAAACAGCCCGCACTAAACGCAAGAACACGTTGGCGTCGCTTTGGCGCCCTTCGTTACATTTCGAGATCCCTGAGTCCTTTATGCAAACAATACGGTAATCAGTTACGAATCCGTAGTTTCATGGCAAGGATATTACCTGGTCTAACTGTCGGGCGACTGACAACCTCAAATTGCGTCTGTTCAGCTGACAAATTTCCTATAAGAGAGGGGAGGGGTGGGGGAGGGGGGCTGGAAGTCCACCTTCTGCGTAAACAAGCTCCGTGGGATTTGTAATCGCGCAGATAATTAGCTCGTTTGTTTTATGTTTGGTATTAGCTCAGTACGCTGTATTTCCGTAGTTTATAGTTTATCTTCCTTGGCCTTGCCACTGCAGTTATGTTTCTTCCTTACCTAAAACGCTTACGTTTCTACTTGCTAGGAAATAAACAGATTCCTTGATTTCTGAAGCACTGAAGCATGCATTTCTAAAACGCAATAATTAAAAAAGTAACCACACATTTTTTTTTATTGGTGCGCTGAGCAGAGTATGTTATTAGCCGTAGTTATACAAGAACAGCCATTATCCTGGCCATGGCCACCGCAATTGTCTTCCCATATATTTTGATGTTTCCCGTAATTATTTTATTGCTTGATGCGTCAGCAATGTTTATTTATTTTAGGTGGCGCCAACGCACTAAAACGAAGTATATTTGTGGTTTTCATGATTCACAATGCAATTCTTAGTATTTGTGGTGGTGTTGTAAATTGTGTATTTTGATGTTCTCTAAATTATTCTTAATTCTTAAAGTTGCCAATAATAGCACATTGTCATAGAATTCACCAACCTTTCGTATTTTATTACAAGAAGATAAAAATTCCACTTGAGGTGTGAGCTAGATGATTTCCGCATTTTCAAACAAAGTAATAATGATACAAAAATAAGTTCCCAAACACAGTTTTCAGTAAAAATGTGGCCCTTTTTAATAAATTACCGATAAATAGATGCAAAAGTTAGTTAGTTGCAATTGCCCGATAAGAGAAGTAAAAAAAACGATCTTCTTTACCTTTGCTGGCAAAAGGTGTGCATTTTAGTGTAATGTGTAGTATGACTTCAGTAGGGTGGTAGTATGTAGCAGGATCATACTGAATAAGCTCAAACTGATGAAATTTAGTTTGCCCGAAGGTATAATTTATCCAGCAGCATAATTTCTGAAGTTGTTTCCTTGACCACATCATATTCAAATGACAATAAACATGTTCGGCACAGTATGATTGAATGAACTTTCTATTATTTCTGCTCTCGTGCACCAAATTATGCTATTTGTCCTGTGTGATTGGCACCACGACACTGAAAATACCACAGCAAGTTATGCGCATTTTCATGTTTACAATTTCTTGCTAGCTTATTTTTTCGCAAAGAATACAATAAAACGGATGTCGCCACAGTGCTTCTCTAAAAATCTCTTCTTGCGCAATGTATACGTACCATTCGTATGATGTCAACAAGCTTGCAATACAGAAGTAATACTCGAACTCGTGGCTCATTCCTCAGAACACGAATTTACTTTTGCGAACCTTTACGAAACGCACTTCCATTGCTTGTTCGTGCTCCAATGTTTGGCTCGCAAGCAACTGCTGCTTATGCATTGTTCCTTGGCGAACGATACGAAATGTTACGCACAGTTTTCAACCACCTCCCGCAAAAGCTTCTGGAATAAGGAGGGTAGCAGTTCTTTTGAACCCTGAATTTCCATGTTTGTGCCTCCTTTACTCACAAGCTTTCGACATCACACATCGCGCAATCGCTCCTTGCCACGCACGTGCGCTACGCTTTGCTGAGTCGTTGATTTCTTACGTAATATCACGACGCCGTTCCTTTCGTTGACTGCGCCATCCTTACGTGCAGCGTACCTTAAGAGCACAGCATAATCAAGCTCATGATCCATATATCTGAACGAGCGCACTTTAAGGTCCAATTTGTAACATTCCAGAATATATATCTTTTTCTGCGAACTTTGTTGTTACATTTTATGTGCAAGCTTACGCGTCCTTGACACATACCTATACCACAAACTCAGCTTCTGGTTGGATAACTAGTCGTGTTAACGGTATCACCGGTAAGGCACAGATTAAAGCGAACGAAGGAGTTAGCTTTCCACAGCAGATACTGCCTCTTTATTGGCAATCTTGGCACATGTGTCCAAAGCGTGATGATATGACTGGATAGCGAAGCACAGAACTGTTGTATTCAAGCAGCTCCGGAAACCGCGCATAGCGTGGTGGGCGGAGCTTGGCTGTACTCATAAGTCTAAAGCAAGCACTCAACCACAGAGGCACGTCTGTTACTGAAAAAAAGTGTAATTTTTGTTGATTCAATAGCAGACAATGTAAGAGCGAATGAATTGCCAATTAGAGCAGACGTAGCGTTTACTAAGCAGCCTTTGGATTCACCAGGCTCTGCGCATCTTCAAGGTTTCGTTCGGAAAATTCGGGTATAGCACCTACCGTAACCTCGTGGTTATGCCTGAAGTTCAGCAATGACAATAATAATTTATTTGCAAATTGCTGGTACGGTTTCATGTCATACACATTGCCAGTAGGAAAAGACGATGTGTTTATTTATGCATTCTTGTGTTCTTATTCTCTCAGTTCTTTTCTCAAGCATCGTTAATCAATTTGCGTGTTTTCTCCCATATTTGTGAATACATTCAGCATCTTGTATAATAATGACCCGGTCTAATAGCAGACATTGGATATAGCTGCCCAGCTTCGTCAGCACGGGCGCGATATGTAGGCCTATTGTGGAACCTGAACTGAGCCGACAATATTCATTTACATCTTCAACTCCTTTCTGCCCTCTATTCAGAGCAACGTCACCTGCGTACAGAAAATTTCAGACCACTTATCCGGTCAGGCTTTATCGCAAGAATGTTCACTGCTACTGCCTCTGCAAGAAAAGGCATACGGCGAAGCAGTTCTGAAGCTATGCACAACAACGCTTACATATAGTGTTTCAGAGTCGAGAAATCGCTTTACTAACACTTTACAAAAGCGAAAAGCGGATGCAGCGTCTACTCTATAGATTCGCTTATTGCATGGCCACTGAATAAAAAAGAGAGGCCGTGCTTGTCGAATAGGACTCTGAAGAAGCATCGATAAAGCTATATTGAAGTACACTTATATGCTGAGATCACCTAGACGACGTGAGCATAAGAGAGAGAGGGAGAACCAAGGAAAGACGGAGAGGTTAACCATATGCACGTCCGGTTTGCTACTCTGCACTGGGGGAGAGGAATATGGGGGCGAAAAGAGAGACCGAGGAAGAGAAGGGAAGAGAGATGGACACAATCACGAGAACACTTGGGGAAGCATATCCAGTCCGCAGGTGGCCGCACAGATTTGTTGCCTTCAGGTACTTCAGTAGCGCTTTAGTTGCCTTCTGCGCTCTTGAAGCGCATGTTCAAGGTCCTAGAATCGTGTCTACAGAAAATGGTCGGGAGTCCAGTTGGTCCAAAAGCATCGGCAGTGGGCATCGCTGGGCGTCATAGCGAACGCAGCTGCACAGGACGTGTTCGATTGTCTCTTCGGCTCCGCATGGGTCGCATTAGAGGAGTCCGCCATACCAATGCGAAACGAGTACACCTTTCCGAATGCAACGCCCAATCAAATGCGGCATAACAGCGTCACATCGGAGCGGGAAGTTCGCGATGGTAGCTGTAGCTTGAGCGACGGATCAGATGTGTATAGCTGACATCGTTGGAAGTTGGTAGACGACCAAAACGTGCGTGTAAGATTTCGAGCTAGTAAACAAAGTTGTCTTGCCGTATCAGTCCTGGAGAGAGGTATCGGAACCACTCTGGTTCTTTCATGGGCTGAGCGGGCTGCATCGTCGGCTAATTGATTCCCAGTAATACCAGTATGTCCTGGTAGCCACTGATATATATTATCATGTCCTCTTGCTCGAGCTTGATGCTGGCAGTTTCTTACGTCATGCACCAATTGTTCATGAGCCATCTGACGCACGGCAAACTGCAAATTCAAATGTGCTGCCTTCGAATCGCGGAATATGACCCTTTTGCATGGACACTCTTGAACGATACATTGTAAAGCGGCTGTCATAGCAGCAGGTTCTGCTGCCATAGACGTCGTTACATGCGACAATCTAAATTTCATTGTCACTGCTGCAGCCGGAACTACAGCAGCCCCTGAAGAGCTGTTGGACGAGAGGGACCCTTCAGTACAGATCTGCATTCGGTCCGAGTATGTCTCATGCAATAATAGCAGTGTCGCTTGCTTTAATGCTATTCTGCAGTGGTCGTTCTTCTTTCTTATACCCGGAATTTCAAAGCGTACCTGTCGCTGGTCGAGGCACCACAAGGGGCATGCAGTTCTCGTAGCTGGCGTATATCCTGATGGAATGCTGTTTAGGTGCTTGACTATGATGTCTCAAAATGTAGCATGAGGTCTTTCGGAGGGTAGAAGGGCCAAGTGGCGGTCGGAGATACGGGCTCTGAGGCAATCGACAAAGGTATACGTCGTGACTGAATGGTCCTTGGCAACCACAAGTGTAGCATAGGTAGAAGTGCATCGGGGCAGTCCTAGACAAATGCGCAGCGCCTGATCCTGCAAATCCTCGAACGAACGAATGTTAGTTTTGTAAGCATTCTACAGCAATGGCAAGCTGTAGCGCAAGAGTCCCAGAAATAGGGCCCTGTACAACTGCAGCACAATTTCCCACACATGAATTTCACTACATGCACAATAGATAACAGTCTATTCTTCACGTACTCGCAATGAGGGCTCCACGAAAGACTTCTGCCAATTATGATGCGCAGGAAACGATGCGTCCGTGCCTATTTGACGATCTGCCCATTGTTCTGTACAGAGTATGGCGTCATTGGTTTGCGCGTGATAGAATTCAACATGCACTTCTCAGTTGATATATTCAAGCCTTGTTTTTGGAGATAGGTTGTTGCCAGTGTGGCTCCCGATGTATTCGCGCATGCATCTGGGGGCGAGTAACTTCAGCACTCCAGAGGCAACTGTCACCTGCGTATATGGATAGGCAGACCAACTCTGGTAGAACCTCAGCAAGACCAATGAGTACCACATTGAAAAAGGTGGGGTTTAATGCAGCTCCCTGAGGTACGCCGCAGTATGTGTAATGTTCAGTTGTTTAACCACATCTGTTTGCACAAAGAAGGACCAGCTAGTGATATAGTCTCTTATCCAATCAAACATTCGTCCATCAATGCCCATTGCTTCGAGGGAATTGAGGATGGCCTCATGGGCTGCTTTATCATATGCACTTCACATCAAGGGAGAGCGCAACTGACATACTGCTTGCGACTCTCTTTCTTGTTGAACAAATGTCGACAGGTCATTGTCAATGAGATTGTCAATAACACTGGAGCGGCCCCAATGGAAGCCTGTCATGTAGGCAGCGTAGATGGTGTAACGTTCCAGATAACACTACAGACGATAGAGAACCACTCTTTCCACCACTTTTCCAAGGCAGCTTGCGAGAGCAATAGGGCGATACGCCGTCAAGTTCCAATAGGAATTTTCCCGCTTTTCGCAGTGGTATTATTCGACTTGTCTTGCACTGTTGGGGAATGGTGGCGCTAGTGCCAGGAGTTATCGAAGCATGTTTAAAAGTTCACTTCTCGCGTGTTGTCTAAGATGTCCCAAGTCACTATAAGTAATACCATGAGGGCCTGGAGAAGACGTGCGCTTAGAAACGGCTAACGCACCCTCGAGTTATTCCATAGTGAAGGGTATGCCCATTTCTGGTATACGAGTTTCAGAAATGATAACGGCGTCGATGCTGTTGTTGGTGAGATTTCCGGCGACTCTCGTGCAAAATTCTTCGGCGACATCGAGTTCTGTTCTTCCATGATGGAGTGTCAAAGCTTTAAAAGGGTGCCGTTGCTGCAGAGAGGCCGCACGCTGTCCTCCAGATATATGAAAGCGGTTTCCGAGGGTCTCGGAATTCGATGAAGGTTTTCCAGCGTTCACCCTCCAGCTTGTGAATGCGTCGTTGAATCTTTTTCTAGAACCTTAGTGCTTCTCTCAGGTCGTAAAATGATTTTGTGCAGACGCACAATACACCTCCAATACAGACGCCCGTGAGCCCAAATTTCAATCCTGAGCCGCCACGGTGGTCTCGTGGTTATCGTGCTCGACTACTGACCCAAAGCTCGCGAGATTGAATCCCGGCCGGGGTTCGATGGAAGCGAAAAGTCTTGAAACTCCTGTAAATGCTTGGAAATACTTGAGACTTGTCTAAATGCTTGAGGTTCATGTACCATTTTCTGTGGAGGCGAGAACGTTTGAGACCCGCGCACTTAGATTTAGGTGCACGTTAAGGAACCCCAGGTGGTCGAAAATTCCGGAGCCCCCCACGACGGCGTCCCTCATAATCATATCGTGGTTTTGCGCCGTTAACTCCTAACAATTGTTCTTGCCGCGAGAGCTGCTATGAGATCAAAACAACAGCCGATTATGGTGGCGTGGTTGTGCGCGGCCACCACCGTCCCCGCCCTCGACAGTGTCCGTAAGCGCTATCGCGCGGAATGCGAGAAAATGAAGTGAGAAAAAGATATCCACGATCGGATGGAATTTGGACCCGGGGCCTCTGCATGACAGTCGAGTATTCTACCACAAAGCCACGCCGTTGCTCGAAACTCCTTTGCAAGAAGACCCCATACGGGCTTCAAGTCGCGCAAGGAATCGCGTTGACATACGCTATATAGCGTGGTAGAAGGTTAAAGCAACAACCAGGCGTTGCACAATGCCATTTGTCTAACGAGTGTGTCGTTTAATACTTCCTATCCATTACACTGGGCTCAGCCATAAGTCTTCGTTGTTATCAGCCACAGCATCTGCAAAGTGCACATAATGCCTTAGAGATTGTCACTGTAACTGTGCTGCGTGTTCCACGCAGGTCTGGCCTTTTTTACTAACTTCAATCCCTCAAGCCAGTCGGACGCAGAACAGAAATGTTGCGCTGCTAAACACGTGAATGAAGGTCAAATTCCCGGCATGGATAAAGGAAAAGTTTAGGGGGGAGCAGTGCGCAACGCGATAGAAAGAAAGAAAGAAAGAAAGAAACGAAAGAAAGAAAGGAAGAAAGAAATTAAAGAAAGGAAGAAAGAAAGAAATGAAAGAAAGAAAGAAATAAATGAAAGAAAGAGAGAAAGAAAGAAGGAATGAAAGAAAGAAAGAAGGAAATGAAAGAAAGAAGGAAATAAAGAAAGGAAGAAAGAAGGAAAGAAAGAAAGAAATGAGAGAAAGAAAGGAAGAATGAAAGAAAGAAACAAAGTAAGAAAGGAAGAAATGAAAGAAAGAAAGAAAGAAAGAAAGAAAGAAATGAAAGAAAGAAAGAAGGAAAGAAATAAATAAATGAAAGACAGAAATGAAAGAAAGAAAGAAAGGAATGAAAGAAAGAAAGAAAGAAATGAAAGAAGGAAAGAAAGAAAGGAAGAAATGAAAGAAAGAAAGAAATGAAAGAAGGAAAGAAAGAAAGAAAGAAATGAAAGAAAGAAAGGAAGAAAGAAACAAGGAAATGAAAGAAGGAAACAAAGAAAGAAATGAAAGAAAGAAAGAAGGAAGGAAAGAAAGAAAGGAAGGAAGAAAGGAAGAAAGAAATGAAAGAAATGAAAGAAAGAAAGAAATGAAAGGAAGAAATAAATGAAAAAAAGAAAGGAAGAAATGAAAAAAAAAGTAAGAAAGAAAGAAAGGAAGAAAGAAAGAAAGAAAGAAAGAAAGAAAGAAATGAAACAAAGCAAGAAAGAAAGAAAGAAATGAAAGAAAGAAAGAAAGCAAGAAAGAAAGAAAAGAAAGAAAGAAAGAAAGAAAGAAGGAAAGAAAGAAAGGAAGAAAGTAAGAAAGAAAGAAAGAAAGAAATGAAAGAAAGGAAGAAAGAAAGAGAGAAAGAAATGAAAGAAAGAAAGGAAAAAATGAAAGAAAGAAAGAAAGAAAGAAAGGAAGACAGAAAGAAAGAAAAAAAGAAAGAAAGAAAGAAAGAAAGAAAGAAAGAAAGAAAGAAAGAAAGAAAGAAAGAAAGAAAGAAAGAAAGAAAGAAAGAAAGCTTAACGTCAATATTTGTTCATCGCTGGTAGCGACGGCCGGATGGTCCTAGTGTGCTGTCGCATCCCATGCAGTATTGAAGGCACCGGAACTACTGTCTGCGATATGTTAACATTTACACATGTTGCAAAGCGCGTCCTGAGGAGAAAAGCCTCAAGACAAAGTTTCGAGAACCTCGTTTAAAAACTGAATTTAAGAAGAGTTTTTCACAGGAGATGCGTAGTTTACAAGTTGCCACTGAACGTCTGTCCGTATTTCAGAAACAATTGTTTTAGCGTCTTGAATTGGGCTGGTCGGTACATACCGATTTTTGACCGAAGGAACACCGCTAGAACAGGACGAAGATGATAGTTTAGGATGAAGATGAGGACGAAGATGTTTCTTCGTTGAAAAAACAATTGTTGTTCGACAAGCAGCGATCGCCGTTTGGTGTATACAGTTTACATCAGTTCTTTACGATGACCAATTTTTTGCTCTTAGTATTCTTAACCTGACATATATGTGTCCTTGAATATTTCAACGAACAGATCATAGCTAAACTGCCCTGTAAAATAGTCACTTAAGGCCTCACTAGGCAAGCGCTTGCTATCTGGCTGCATGACGGTGCAGTTAGAACGCAATTGAAATTTTCATGTCACTTAATGCAACATTTTCGCGAGCACATATAGGTACAAGGATGAGTCATAGCTTGGGGACCACGACATAACGTAATTTCTTTTTTACCACACTGCAGTGGTCCATTGCAGTCACATAGGTTTCGAGTCGAACTTGCAGACGCACCAAAGCTAAAAATAAAAATTTTCAGCACCATTCTTCTCCATCCCAGCCGCGGTGGTCGCATTTCGATGGAGCCAAAATACTAGAGACCCATGTACTGTGGATCTTAGTGCACGTTAAAGAACACCAGATGATCGAAATTTCCGGAGCCATCGATTCGGCATAACTCATAACCATGAAGTTTGGGCACGTAAAACCCCAGAATATTATTATTATTAATAATTATTATTATTATTATTATTATTATTATTATTATTATTATTATTATTATTATTATTATTATTATTATTATTATTATTATTACGACCATTGTTCTCGAAACGTTTCCTCGGGAAGACAATGCCATCGAATGAATTTCCAATTTCCCCTCTAGCACCTATACCCATCAGTCCAACTATGAGTCTTTTTTTTCTTCGAACGGCACCATCGTATTCTTTCCCTCCGCTATGTTTCGCCGCGCTCATTGCTTTCCCGGTGGCCACGAGCGGCCTCTTTAATGGATGCTGGCCATGGTGTTAGAAGCGAAAGACAGCGTGCGTGGTCATTCATCACTGCCGGATTGAAGGGGAGGGCTTCTGCTGTCAGCGCATTCGATATGGGGCTCGCCCCGGGCTATGATGCGCAATTTGTTTTCCCCCATAGTGACCGCGCCGTCTCACGCGTCAAAGGGGACCGCAGACTCCCAGGCTTCGGATAGGCCGCTTCAAGTGAATGCCTGCGCCCGTGGTCGATTTCTCTCGTACATTTCCGTTTTTTTTTGCCATCGCAATAACGGACACTTCGGCGTCGTTGCCCTTATATTTTTCTGCTCTGAATAGTGAGAACCCGTACAATATAAGAGCAGCAATGCTAAATAAGCGTCCATAAAGTATTGAACGCATTATGGTCCGGCTGTAGCGCAGATCGAACGCGGAAGTTCTGTGGCGCGCTACGCGAGTTCGATCTTTGTTATCGGCGTGAATTGGAAAACACCACATTGTATCGTGGTGTGAACGTTTATGCTGTATTACTTAGATAACTATAGTAGAGTACCCTGCTGATGGTTTCGTTGTTAAGCTGCATAAAGAAACCAACCTTACGTGTCTTAAAATATCGCCCTTAGTCACGTCGGTAAAGAGAAGAAGAAAGAGGGAAGCATGTGCCCACAAAATTCAGAACGCCTGCCACGTTCTACATGAGTGCTCTTAAAGTGCCCTGGAAAGAACCGAATTTAGAGTTGTAACGGGGAGATATTGAACGACATGCAATTATTGGCCCTCTGCTAAAATTGTCTATGAACACTTGGGTCGCTTAAATGCAAGTGCTGCGTCAATGCGGCAGTGGCAGCAAAATGGCATGGGCTCTTAATTGATATTTGCCAGCAAAACTAACTGGTAAACGCTTTTGTCACCTGAGTGGTTAAATATGCGGCACACTCCTCTCCCTCTCTCTCTCTCAGTCTTATTTTGTTAACCTCTGATGTATATCAGAGTTGACATGTGATTGACTAAATATTTTTAAATTGCTCTTTTCACGTACGAAGCAAACTTGCGCACGCGATCCACTGTTTCTGTTGAGTTGAGCCAATCGTATTTCGTCATTTGCTGTTGCAACTTTAACTACTCAAGCTAACATTGTAATTTACGGGGAAAATGTAGTTCTCTTTTCAAGCCTAAGTCTTCCTAGGCCTTGAAGAGAGAAACAGATCTCTGCCCTACAATTCTCAACTACTATCGGTAGCCCGGAATCCTCTACTCTGAATCTTTTTGTAATAGTAGAAAGCCCTCGCTCTTTAACGTTACTTAATAGAAATGTCAGAAAAACTAAACCAGCAAGGTGTAGTGAGCTGCAGGCAATTCCAGGTGATTTTGTGTGCAGATGGAAATGTTCCAAATAGCCTGGATTTTTCCTCGTCCTACCCGTTTTTAAAAGAAGTCGTTCGAAAGTTTACACCAAGTTTCCAAAGGTAGTGTCTTAACTTGAATTTCTGATTACGCAGACTTATCTGTAGAAGGACAGCTTCCACTGACTGACACTAACCGCGTTCTTACTCCAAGAAAAAGAAAGATATGATCCTGCCACGCCGTTTCTACAGACAGAAATAGAGCACTTCTTTAGTCACGCAAAAACATTTTGTAAGAGAATCACCTTCACACGAACGCATAGTGGAGAAGCGATCGTAGACACAGGTACAGCTTGACCATATACATTGCATGTCGAGGGACACGCGCACGCCCACTGGCGTGAAGATAATGTCCGCGGAATGGGAAATCCGTGCTCCGGCCACAGTTGAGGGACCCACGCGCAACGAGCACCTGTCACGCCATGCTGAATCCGGGCAGCGCTTTTCATACACGGCAACGCTTTTATACCAAATAACCGAATCGGGTACAAGGTCCACGTGCGGGACCTTCGACATTTCCTCCAAGCCCCGTGCGACGCGTGTTCCATTCTCGCTGACTTGCATCCGGAAGAGCTGAAGAGAGTTAAAATTGTGTAGAGGCGTAGCTTCCACATAAAAATAGATGGAGAAGAAAAGAAAGCGATTGTTGTGTTGCGGTACGAGCATTATCGTTTGACCCTCGTTGCTGTGCTTGGCACCGGCCTGGTTGTGCGTCGATCAGTGCACTGCCTTCGGAGGCGCAAATGACGCGGACGTGATTCGAGTAACAATGCGTTTGACGGCGCTGCGCCACTGAGCACAACCGGGGTCCCCGAGCGCCAGCGAATGATCAATGTTGCGTAGCAAGCCCTTTTGCATCGGCCGCTCGGAAATAGCCGGACCACTTGGTACGCCGTCGTGTAGCGGCAACTCGCAACTCTGTCGTTTATAATTTATACCTTTTTTTTTTAGTTTGGTGATAGCGAACACTCACACTTTCTCTTTCTTCATCTCTCTCTGTCTCGGTCTTTCTCTCTCGCCTTCTACATGTCCATAGGTCAAGCGCGAGCTTCGTGCTTAGAAACAGAGATTATGTTGCTTTAATGATTGTCTTTTCTTGCAGGCGCCTTTCAACAAAATGCCAGACGATATTTAATACGGGAACTTCTCGACAGTTCGAAATATGGCAATTATTATGTTAAAACGAAAAAATGGAGAACGAGCCCACGACGCACGAAAAACAACTGAGCAGTGTTATAAATTTATAGGGTACGTGTAATCAACCATTTAACATTGTTACATTAGGAAAGAAGAGTAGGTACATCGTAAGACTTAGGGCTAACAATGCAAAAAATAAATAGACGTGTCAGTTGACGCTGTCAAAGTAGAACGGGAAATCAATGTTGGCAATAACGAACAAACATCCGCAATGAATATGTCGCGACTATTAATAGCGACACCGTGGTGAAGAGTGGCAATCCAATCTGACTGTGTACGATAAAAAGGAATAAAAATGGAGGTAGTTTTTGAGCTGCGTGGTTTCAAGACTTGAAGTTGGTGGCCAGTGTGATCTGATATAGTTATGTCTAGGGTGATGCATGGTATGTGTTTCAGTGGACGACCATGGTTGCAGTCCCTGCCATACAAAGTGCGACAGCGAATGTAATATTTTTTTTACCCTTTCGCGATGATACGTTTACTTCATGGGACAAGGAGTAATAAATGGGTCGGGCGCACTTATTTATCCGAGTGTCTCAATTATCTTTGCTGTTTAGAATTCCTCGAATAACATTATGGCTACGGCAAATATGTGAGAACCTTTCAGATGAATGGCCAAACGAAAATTTTAACGCTCCCATGTAGCATAAGGAAGTACAACATTTTGCCTAAAAAGATCACTCCATGATCGGTAAACACATAAGTCACGCTGACCCTCGTCTTCGAAAGCCCAAGTTTGTTTCTGCGCAAGCGAATATATCCACTGTCCTTTTGATCACTTTCTTAGAGCGTTCGTAAGCTCAACACGAAAAGAAGCTAGCTCTATTGGGGATCCTGCAGCTGCGAAAGCACGCTAGAACCCGAGTACATGATACATACAAAAAAAAAACGCTGAAGCAAGACATAAAAAATCCAGTGCTGGTGTCCGGTTCCTCTATTGCCCACGTGTACGGGACGGCCTTGGGATTAGGAAGTGCGCCTCCTCGACGATCCGTAGAAGCGTTAAATCCCGGGATTATTTATCGAGGTGGCAATGTGGTGCTCCAACGCCTCTTCTATTCCCCTCCCAGTGTCAGAGACGATCATCCTTCAACTGGGCAACGGGAAAAGACAGCTTGCTCGACGAAGCTTTCGCACAACATGAATGGCTCGGTCTCTGAAGACGTCGCCCAAGGATTTCTTCTGCTTCAACTTCTCTTCCGGATGCCCGGATGTCACTGGCGAGATAGAGCGCGTCAAGCGAGTTACGCTGATGGACCGCCTCCGGAAGATTCAGTTGGCTGTTTTGGTCGCCACCGGCGACACCTTTTCGCTCACTCGAACCCGTATTGCATTTCTCTTGTGCCCCTCGTCACGTTCCATCACTGAAATATTTCTCTGCCATGCCACATCCGTGGTATAGATATCGTGGTCGCCAGTTCGACTGGCGTACCCCGTTAGGCGGACTCGTGTCGTTCCCTAGAGCAACTTGGTTTCTGGAGTTTTGGCCTTATGTAATAAATATAACTAATGAAAAGTCTTTACACGAAGCGTTACGTCGCCTGCACACGAGATGTTCGCTATTTCTTTTTCTGCTACTGTGTTTACTTAATTCGATATTTTGACTCTTTTCCCCTCGTCCGCCTCGGTGGTACAGCGGTTACGGTGTTCGGTTACCCTGCTGGTCCGTCTATGGCTTGGAGTGGCCTTCTCAAATGCCTATTCGTATATTATTGGAATGGCTGAGAGCCCGTCGTGTGAAGTCTGCGGGTGCCACGAAACAGTCGCGCACCTACTCTGTGAGTGCACCCGCTTCAGCTCCGAAAGAACGGCCCTCTCAGCCGCATTAGGCCAGCTGGACAACCGCCCTCTCACGGAGAACAAAATCCTAGGGCCCTGGCCTACCCGGTCTTCAGCGCAAGCCGCTCTGAGGGCGTTGTTGAGGTTTCTCCACGCAACCGGACTCAATGTCAAACTGTGACTGCTGGAAGAAAATGGTGCTGTGTAGTACTTGGACTGCGGTTATGACTTCGTTTTTTTTTTTGTTGTTGTGGTATTTTGTCCCGTGCTGTCGTCACAAACTCTTCTTCTTCTCTTTCATTCTTTTACATCCCCTTTCCCCTTCCCACGTGCAGGGTAGCAAACCGGAGACTGCTTCTGGTTAACCTCCCTGTCTTTCCTTTCTCCCTCTTCTCTCTCTACGGTGTTCGGCTGCTCACCTTAATCTCGCGCGTTCGATGTTGGCCTCGGCGGTCACATTTTGATGGGGACGAAATGCTAGAGGCCCGTGTCACGTTATCATGTCGTGGTTGTGACACGTAAAAGCCCGGTAATTATTATTACTATTATTCCTCCACTTCAGAAGGGAACCATGTACTATCATGCCGCGGGATGACTCTTTTCCACCTGTCGCGTAGTTACGCATCGACCGGTAACACAATAAGAGCAATTCTGAAGTGTAGATAACTGGACCAGTTGGTACGGATCCATGGAAGTAAGCAGCGCGAAAAGCAAGACGACGCACACAGGCAGGAATGACAAGAACAAACGATTGTTCTTTTATCCCTGTGTGCATCGTCTTGCTTTTCGCGCTGCTTATTTCCAAAGAGCAATTTGTTGACACCCTTATATCCAGAGCGGCGGCCTTGCAGACAGTGTGTGTTGGTATCGCTCCTAGCGCAGTTGAACGTGGAAGCTTACGCGTGTTTGTAATACATTAACAAAGCAAAGAAAGCCCGAAATAAATAGAGATAACAAAACGAGAGAAAGGCAGGGAGGTCAACAAGAATTGTAGCATCCGGTTTGCTACCCTACACTAAGGGGAGGGGGAAAGAAAGATAGAAAGGAAAGCGGAGAGAAGAGCAGGCGCGCGAAAGAAAAGATAAACAAAAGGAAGTTTCAGAGTGGGAGTACTATAGCTTATTCAATAGACCACTGGCACGCAAAAGGTTCAGTAAGGACTTAATTGAGTTTTCGTGCGAAGACAGTTCGGGTCGGCATTCTAGAACTGACTGTTCCTACAGGGGTCTGTCGTCCAGGCGGGCCAACACAGCAGCTAGCGACAGTCTGTGCGAGCTGTAGCGAGGGCAGCGACAAAGAACGTGGTGTATCGTTTCTTCGCTGTCACACTGGCTGCAAGCAGCACTGTCTGCCATGCCGAAATAAAATGAATAAGAAAGACCTAATCAAAAATACCAGTGCTGTGCGTACATTAATCTTTCAACCCCCCCGCCCGCCTTTTATTTCGCGATGTATTTGTTTTGCTCTCGCAAATTACAAAGGAATTACTTTAGTCAGCCTTAATGTCCCTTTTAGCATCTTTAATGCTGGTAGCCCCTAGAGTTTGGTAATGTCTTGTTTCACTTGGGTCGACATTAGAGTGAAAGATGGCTGTTCCGTTGTGGGTATGTAGCTACGTACCACCTCGATGACAGATACCCATAAGAAAACAGTCTCCTCTTTCGATGAATTCACTAAATTAAGTTATGTGCTCTCGATGAGTTCAGCTGCGCTTACCTCTGCGTGGGCACCGCAATCAACTCGGACAGCGCGGATCGCAGCGTATAGCAGAGGCCACGTAGACAGAAGCGCGTCGTTGAGATCTCTTCCGCCAGGTGTCGTAACGATCCCAGCTGCTCACAAGTAAATCTTCCGCTTTTTCAGTGAACTCATTCAGTTAATTTTCATTACTGTCTGGGACTGTTAATTGGCCGTTACCTTAAGTAAACTTAAGGATCGATGTTATATTATATCCTATAAAACTCTCAACTTGAACAATTACTTTCTTTTTATATCAGTTTTTATTTTTGTTGGGGTTTCCTATCATTCGAGCCAACGCTAAACTTTCAGTTTGCTGGGTGGGATTTGAACAAAATGTCAGCTAACGTTACCATTTGAAAGAAGGTCTTTCCAATATTTCATATGAGGATGATTTCTGAGGGTGATTTGGCCTCCGGATTCGAGAAACATATCGATAGAGATCTCCATAATGGCTGGAATATGGACGCTGATTATGAAATATAGAGTTCTTGTCCCGCGGTTATGTTTAGCACATGGTGGCCGCATGGGGTGCCTCTCGAAAGGAATGCTTCAGACCAGTGCCGTCTGTTTAGCTTATCCGAACAGTGTGTTATTAATCGCAATAACCGAGCAAATAATGCGAGTTGTATTGAGCAAAGTTGAAAACTCATGAACGTACATATTAAGAAAACCTTAAAAAAATGTAGCAGACGAAGACAGTCATGCGCGGTCTGGGCCGCATGCGGCCCGTGGGCCGCGTATTTGAGACCCCTTTACTAGGGTGCAATAACGATGCACTTGTGTAAGTCTACCACAGCAAACGTTGTGCCCCAAGCTCTAATGGGTGTTAGGCTACGCACTTTGAGCAGTGTGATTAGACCACTAATTATTGTTATTAACTATTGCACGCATGCTGGGTAGCCCTACAATTGGGTACAACGAACCCAACAAACGTGAATTCCCTATGTTGACTTAGGGTGAACCGATCTCTCCGTTCTTGTAGTTTCTAACACTTACCTCCATTCAAGGAAAGAATATGACTTTTAAGGGCTCGTTTCTTAGTCAGACACAATATTAATGAGATCCAACAGACAATAATGCCAAAGAAAATATAGGGGACCTTATTCGTTGTAATTACGATAAAGTGTAAAGAAAGTAAAGTGGACGAAACGGTAACTTGCCACCAGGAGGGACAGAACCTGCGACCTTCGAATAACGCGTCCGATGCTCTGCCACTGAGCTACGGCGGCGGTCATCCTCCCGTCCACTTTATGGCGTATATATGTGGATTTGAACCTAGGAGGGTTAAGCCTGTTTCACATGACAGCGATTTTGCTCCAAGAGTGGAGCGGCTGCCGTCGCGGGAGCCCAGAAACAGGTTTTCAAGCGAATGCTGGTCGCTGCGATCCTCTTGGCAACAGTTGGAAAAATTCGCTCGCGGCAGAGCGTCTGCCCAAGGTCACCAAATGGGAGAGCAGTGACGTGGAGAGCACGTGCTTGGAGGGGCGGAGTCGAAGGAGCGGGCGCGTGCGCCAGGAGGAACTCCGTTTCCTAGCAGACGACATTCGCTGTAACGAGCTGGCAGTGTAGAAACGCCGTTCTTTTCCTTTTGTTGTTCTCTACTGCGCTTCCATCAAAGCAGACAAATCGTTTGCACGTGTCATTTTGTTCTTTTTTATCTTTATCGAATTGCGGCACCAACACAGGTCCGTACAGGGGGACCCTACGGCACTGCGCATTTGTTGGTCGCAGGACATGTTTCAGCTTTTTTTTTTACTACTCTAGCCCAGCACGTTCGAATAGTTTACTGTTTTCTTTTTTTTTCTTCAATGGTCACGTACCCCGACGACGACAAATGCGAGCCCCCCAGACGACGACATTGTGGTTTGCAATGGTTGCCGCCCCCGATGGCGCACCAACGCCTTGCGGCATTCGAGAGCAAAAGCCACCGAAAGCACTGTGAAAGCTTGAAACCACAAAAACCAATTCTTTCTTTTGCTTTCCCATGGCCAAGTGTATGAGCGTGCAAGATTACTTGCGTGGAAAAAAAAGAGAGCTGGAACAGAAATAAACGTGACTACTGAAGTTGTTTAATTGCACTCTGATACACTGCAAATTTTAATCATTCAAGGTTTAGGCGCTTGAAAATCGAGCACCGAAGTAGAAGGCTGGTGAAACTCGCAACCCAAGTGCACCAAAACAAGCGACCTCGGAGAAAGGAAACCCGAGGGTAACGGGCGCTTTCCACAACCATCACTGCGCATCGCAGAGGCGCGCGCCGCACAAAAGCGGTGCATGTGAAACGAAGCCGCGTCCGAGCGTCCTGTCGCCGCTGAATCGCCGCGGGCCCCGCCGCTCAGTCGCTCGCAGAATCAAGCCATGGCGGCGAGTGTGTAACGCTCTTTTTCTGCCTGTTGGCGTCACGTAGCACGTCATCTTTTTACGAGCTGGCACCTGATCAATAATCCCTCGCATACTACACTCTTAGCAAACGACCGCTTAAAACAACGCATATAAGGCGGAAAGTAGGTCAAATTTTCGACGCTTATAAATGGCTCTCTAAGCGGCCTACTTATACGGCTCTTTCATGCGGCCCTTCTTTATACGGCCTCTGGCTAAGCGGCTCTTTCTTATGCGGCCTAAATTTATGCGGCTCTTCCCTATGCGCGGCCATCTCGTTGCCAGAAGGCCGTTTAAAAGTGACCGCTTAAAGTAACGCATACCGTCGATGTGGTTAAGCGGTATTTCAGGTCAAATCTGTCCGGCTTATATACGGCTCAATATGCGGTCGAAATATATGCGGTACTTTTCGCAAATTTTTAGAAAAAAAAAAGAAATTCTTCTACGTTGTAGTTGATCGTGCAGTGTTCCTCTTTTTTTTTCTTTTGTTCCCTTCAGCCTTTCAACTCATGAATATGCATTTACACATCACAAGAACACTGCACAGAGAGTCACAAACCATGTATCAACACACACACACTCCACCACGGGGATTTGAACCCAGGCCAACCGCGTGACAAGCAGACACTGTAACCACTACGCCACCGCACCACACGATCTGGGTGGACTTCCGCGGCTTTATATATGCACTTCACGTTATCTTGGACGATTTTACGATCCGCTACAACGCTATAATTTTGCATATATGAGAGGCATCGTTCGCGTATCATATCCAGCTTTTGTGGACACATCACAGCCAGCGCCCCTGGCGGCCCCGGCGCGAAGCTAGCGCGTTTTCAATGGAACTCGCGAGTTTTTCCCGAATAATTAAGTGTAGAGGGTGAATGTTGAAAAACGCAGACCACAGAGCGCTCCTGGGAACCTAAACGCACGGGAGGACTGCAGCGATCACGTTGCATTAAGCTTCAATTTTGTTCCCAGAGCAGTTAAAGATTGTACAATGGGAGTCTATGGAAACGGCGAAAAATGTGGCCTGTTTTTCGAGACAAAAACGGTCACTGTCGTAAAACTAAGCAAGTTATGTTAATGGTCAGGAAATCACATGTAGTCCTGACACTCAGCTTTCGTTTGAAGCCAATCTCAACTTGCCGCAATTGGCATAACATTGTTCCCTAACGCGTTTTTTGAAGCGCGGTCGTTCAAATGTTTGTGGTAAATTGATAAACCCTTGCTTACCACAGGCGACAAGGCGCCCACCGTGGCCGAGCGAGCTAATCGCTCAAGTTCAGAGCCCGGCATAACCGCGCCGTCATCGGTTCGATTCCAAGCGACGGATCAGCATTTTTTTTTTTCAGCCCGTGACTTAGTTCCATAGCTTCGCACAGGATGTCGCCGCCGAAACAAAAAAGAGCTTTCGTTTCGGTTTCGGTTCTTGACTGTAATCTAGAGCTGCCGTTTCTTTTTCTCTTTATTATATGACTTCTTTAGTGTATGTTTAAACACTCCACGCGTATCACATCGTTCAGACCTACATTTGTAATTCTCACTTTATTCTTTTATAAACGTCCTAAGGAACAGAACGCCCGATGAAGTTACGGTGAACAAAGCTCTTTCGAACTTTTGTACGCGTATCGTGGTGGAAACTTTTCTCCCTTCTCATGATGTCGTTACGATCTTCTCAGGTACCTACAATTCAGCAACGTAAAGGAAGCGAACTAAGCTTAGACAAGCGAGGCATAGTAATTAATGACAAAGTTAGACGTTTTTGCAGTTGCTTTTTACTTTAGGGCTAACGCAAGTGTCTGTCGTAATCTTAACGAACGAAGAGGAATTTTTCGAAGGGTTCTTTTTTTGGTTAGACGCTACTAATGAAACCAACAGATAATTAAGCCAATCAAAGAATATGAAAAATTATTTGTTCTTTTCAAACAGCAGTGCAATGATTTCGCCCTAACTTAAATGAAATCAAAATCGCTATCTCGACAAGCATCAGCGGACGGCTCATATACCCTTCTATATGCTGCGCTCTCAACTCGAAGAGACTGTGCGAAATCCCCTTTCCTACCTGGAGTGGCTGTGTTCTCTCACAGCACCATTTTGTAGAGTTACGCGAGACGGGATCTAGAAGAATTAGCTGCCAGCTTTACTTCATTTGTTGCTATCGCACTCATTGCATCGTCCTTGCGGTGAAACTGGGATTTTTATTCATCTCTTGTCATATCTGTCGCCCTACGTGAACAGAAAAAACCCAGCATGCCTTCTCTTTTTACATCACAAAGCATTGTGCGCTGCATCGGATAGGTCCGTGTGATATGACGTCATGGGCGTCGGCAGGGGGGTGCAAAAGGGGCGCTTGCCCCCCTCAAGTCACACCAGCACTTTCCCCCACCCAAGCTACACCAGTACTCTCCCCCTCTCCCAGCCGCCATGCAACACTGCTTTGCACCCCCCAAGACAAAACCCTGCCGACGCTCCTGTATGACGTGTGTAGATGAAAGCTTTCGGGAAGTCCAGGGACTGGTGCTCCCAGTTACAAAACGAAAATCATGTGATGCAGCAGCTTTTCGCACGCACTCGCAGCCCACCTCAACGTACCGCAGTAAGATGCCATTTTAAAGATCTGTAAATGAAAATGTGCGCAGCATGTACTGGTTGCGCAAGGGTGGAACCGAAAGCGGAGCTAGCGTTCGACCTAGCTTCTTCTAAGGTTTTGCTAGTAATATCAAGCTATTGCTAGAGGTGCAAAGTTTTTGCTAGTATAGTATTATAGGATATGGCTAGGCTTGGATAATCTATTCTTCTCAGGTTTCATGCGGTTCCCCAGACTACACACTTGTTGCGTGGTTCTGAAGGGGAAATGTCGCGTCACTAGTAGTTACGTGATGGGATTTTAGTGACGTGAGAGAGAAAGTACATCTTTATTAGAGTCCAGTGCAGACGCTGAGGTTGCCCCACGCCACCCTGTTGTTCCGAAGTTTTTGGCGCCAACACGTCACGTCAATAGTTACGTGACGTTACGGGATTTAGTGGCGAGACTAATTACTTGATTTTACGTGAATTTTAGCCACGTGGCTAGTTGTTACGTGATTGTAGTCACAAAGTAGATGTGCGATGTTACGTGATTTTGGTCACGCAACAATTGCAGGCCTGGTGTACAAAAAATTGTAGTCGCAGGAAACAACAACCCATCATCGATGTCACATATATTTTACGATCACGAGAAATTCACTTTCGTTGCTCGAAAGAGTAAGCGAAGCTGCACTCGTGCACTTTTTATCACGTTTCAAATTGTTTGGGCTTCTACGATTTTTTCTGGAATTTTTTTGTATGCTTCATTTGCTCTATTCTTTTTTATTTCCTGGTGAAGAGCGCATATATATTGTTGTAAGTTTGAAAATATAGTCAGTTGTAAGTTCAGCGCTGTGTGTGTTTTCCAATGTCGTCCTCGTTCCTTGCGCTGTGAAACATCGAATTATGGTCTACAGCGCATTTTTTGCAAACAGAAAGCAGCTGTTTTCACTTTTACATTCCGTTCCTGCTCTTTGGCAGGTGGGGACACTTGCGAGGAGCGTTGCAAGGAGAGTTTGACCGTAGTATCTTTATAATAGCTATCGTATCACATGCCGCCGCGCGCTGTGGCTGAATGGGTTGATCATCCGTCCTGGCTGTTTGCGCGCAATCACTGGGGCCTTGGTTCGAATCCCAATGCGGTTTTTTTCTTCTTTTTTTTTTGTCTCTCTCAGAATTGCTTATGTTTGCCGCGGTGGTACAACGGTTACGGTGTTCGGCTGCTGACCCAAAGGGCACAGGTTTGACGGCGGCTCCAGCATTTTTGAACAAGGCGAAAATGCTAGAGGCTCGTGTACTTGGTTTTAGATGCACGTTACGAACCTGAAGTGGTCGAAATTTCCTCAGCCCTCCTCTACGGCATGCCTCGTAAACATATTATGGTTTGGGCACGTAGAACTCCAGCAATTATTATTACTAGTACAAACGCTGCTGAAGATTTAGTTGCTTGTTTTTTCGCTGGAGCATTGCAACCAAGATATTTGCTGCAGTTTCGGTTTCGCTTTCGGAAATCGAGCAAGTAAACTTCTAATGTTTTATTTTTTATTACCACGCAACCCATTACTTAATAACGAAGAAAATGAACCCAGATTTTAGTTAACCTCAACCATAAGAAGGCAATACAAAACGAAACCAAGGCAAGCATGAGGGCAGCCATTTGTAATATAATGAAGCGTTTTAAAAGAAGTACTCTACTATTAGAGACGACGCAGAAACGCAACCAGTAATACTAGAACCAACGCAAAGCTTGTATTGTTTAATCGTCGCCTTTTTTCTGCGGGAGCAGCGTTCTCTGCTTCTGCAAGTAGTGCTGCGCTTTTGCATTACATTTACTTCCCCTCCGAAAAAGAGGCGTCCCTGGCTAATTACGGACAGCTGCACAGTGACAGTGAGGCTTTAGCAGGTCCATATGCGCAATCTCATGCCCGGACATTGATTACAATAAGTCTCAAGCGACTTGACGGCGTATATGAAGTACGAGGCTTGCTAGACAAACACGGTACGGACCGTGGTACTTCGGAAGAAGTTTCGTAGACCGACCGGGGCCACCTAGGAGCCAGAGGCCAGGCCCGTAGCTAGGGGGTATGCCCCAAGGGCCCGCCTCCCCTCCCAAAAGTTGGACGGAGGCGGTGTTTTTAACCGACAAGAATAATGAGAATAGGTGTTTCTCTCAAACTGCCAAGGCCTTCAGCAAGTGCCCCCTCCCTTTACCCCAAGCCCTCCCCCCCCCCCCCCTCACTGACTGGCGGCGGAGACCGGTGTGCACGGAACAGACGGCGAAACGGTAGGCGAGCAGACTCGCAAGCGAGCGCGGCCGCGCGCGCCGTTGCCATAGCAACGACGGAGAGATCTTCAACCGGTGCTTGCTGTGGCTTGCGTTTCCTTTCTTGAATTCTTGGCACTCGCCACTTTGCTATGAAGAATGCTGTCTCACGTGCATGCCATTCGTGACCTGGAAGTGGCGGGCGCGCGGCGATAATGCAATCGAGAGGCATGCACGATATCAGGACTGTTTTTGTGAGGCGAAACGACACCCTTTCAACACGTTCTTTAGTGTACGCTGCTTTCCTGAAAAGCATAGGTAATTTCATAGGGAATATAGCCGATTACACACTGCCTTTGTTGCCGTAACGCCACTTCACGCCGTTGAAAGAGTAATAAGAGGGAGTAACTAAGAGGGAAGTCCAGGCATGGACACATGCATGTTGTCTTTACTGATGACTTTCCCTTAACAGGTACTCACATGTTAGCAGCAATGTACAACAGAGTGAATGAAACAGCGAGGACGAAGACTTCAAAACTAACAAGCGCGCTTTTCGCTTTACAGTTCTGCTTACCGATTCAATGAGCCAAGTATTCGACGCTTACTAGATTGCCCTCCGCATGTGTTCCCGAGCCAAGCCTAATTACGGGTCATCAAACTAATGAACAGATCAAGCTCGCCTTGCTTGTTCGCCTGAGGTTTATTACTACCGTGTCGGTAATGCACTATATATATATATATATATATATATATATATATATATATATATATATAATATATATATATATATATATATATATATATATATATATATAGTAAAGGAAGGGAGAGATTTTCAAGGGCGTTTAGCTTTGTACAAATATTAAGGAGAACATATATATATATATATATATATATAGATTTATTATATATATATATATGAAATGTGTGTGTGTGTGTGTGGTGTGTGTGTGTGTGTGTGTGTGTGTGTGTGTGTGTGTGTTTCGGAAGCCGCGGGTCCGGCCTTCATCAGAAGACTCATCAAAAAAGAAAAGATGCCTACCAACGTTTCGCGTGACACCGCCTACGTAGGTCCGTTTCTGATGAAGCCCATGCCGGACCCCCAGCGGTATGGAATGCCCTTTTTTCCGGTTTTTGATGTGTGCTAATGGAAGTCATTCATAAAAGCGCCGCGTCGCTTCGACATGCGTTCACGTAGTCGCGAAGGCAACGCCACTCTCAACGTCAACTGTTTTACTGCGTATAAATAAATAATCGAGGAATGGCCTATAACGTGCGGATATATATATATAAACGCATTTTTTTTCTTTATAAACAGCAGCGGACTGCGTACAGCCATTCTGCATCTCATTCGCACCATGAAGGCTTGCCCGTCAGGCAACGCGACATGCCCTTGTGACTTTCAAAGCGCAATTCAACAATACAAATCCTAATCATATGGTGAAAAAAGAAGCTCGTTTATGTCACTGCAATTCACAGCCAGGGTCTTGTGACATATCATTTTAAGTAGCGCACTGACGGACGAGGACAGAGAAAGAAGGTCACAACACTTTTTTCTCTGTCCTCGTCCGTGCGCTCAAAAATGTGATTCGTACCAACTAGCTGAAGTTTCAGTTTCATTATCGAAATTTCGCGGTTACATCCATTTAAGAAAGCACATCGAATATATATAGTGATAGAGTAAGTATTTACTCTAAAAAGGCGTGACCTCACTCATGCTCACCTCATGTTCCACGATCCCAATATTTGTCCATAAGTAAATATTGAGAAGGTTATTGTGTATACATATTTGAACTTTCTCACTATCAAGGAGGTAATTTCCGCGTCACTACAAAATCTGCCCTAAATGGGGCTCTGTGCTGTACAGCACCACGTGTGCGCTGTACAGCGCAGAGCCACTCATTTTAGGGAGATTTAGGGCCTAATCTAAGAAAAAAATAAATGTTACAAGATTGACAGGATTCAATCTTTGACCTATTTCCACTCAGACAAAGCTGAGAGGGACATACCATGTTCTAGAGGATGTTTTCTAATTCACGATAAACGGCAGCGCACACGGGGTTAAGAACAGATACACAAAACACGAAAAAAAGGACGTCAGCGCTTGTGTCGTCTTTTTTTTGTGTTTGTGTATCTGTCTTAACCCGGTTGTGCGCTGCCGTTATTCGGAATATGACCAACAACTAGCCCACAAGTTCGTTTTAACGCTATGTTTTCTAAAACACGCGTGCTCTATGATAGCACTGTGTATCGATGCGCATTAACCAGGACTTCACTCCTGTGTGCAGATATCCCTATTATAAAGGTCGAGGCTACATGCCAGTTATCGTTGTCTTCTGCAATTAGTATTAATTTTTCTTAGTCGCTTTTCGCGCCTAATTCTATTGAACCTTTATGTTGCAGTAAAATTAATATTGAATTATATATCTTCTATCTATTTTACTATGATTTCCTTATCTACCATAGAGACAAAAACTACCGATACGTGGAAGGGACTTCAAGGTGGGCCTACACGTTTGAGCCAAAAAAGAATCCCAACCAGGAATGTCTTCGCAGCTTTGACATTCCTATTCAAGCCAGACGAATTCCCGATTCAATACGCGGCTGATGTTTGCATCATGAAGTACAAAAAAATTCACACCATTCTCCCGCTAAAGGGGACCATGAGCCGATGCGAAGCCGGAGCACTTGCACGATCGCGTTCCGTTGGCGTTCGTTGGGCATGCTACGACCTCGCGTCGGTGGAACGCGAAGAGGGACGCTACGCGCGTCGTATCTTCCATCTAGCCTGGCCGTAATTCTCACAGGGCGACGCGGGGGAACGCGGTTGACAGGCGGGCGAGAGGGGGGCAGCGTAGGAGAGGGAGATGAGAGGGGAGGGGACAGCGCATGCGCTCGAGCTCATCGCGGCGTTGCGCAGGAGAGAATTTCGGCATGTCTAGCCCGCGTTTCAGAGGAAGAGTGGAAAGGGAGAGGGAAGGCGGAGGAAGGGAAGAAAGAGGAGAGGGTGAGTGGAGGGGTGAGTGGAGAGAGGAAAGGGGAGAGGGGTAGATGAGAGGAGGAGTGGAGAGGAGGTGTGTGGGGATGGTATGCGCATGCGCAGTAAGGGTGGTCACGCCGCACACCACCACCACCACCGGATTGAGCTCCGCCTTAAGATACTTCGCATCTAAAGAAAGCTCCGGTTTTGAAGACCCTCGAGCGGAGCTGTAATCATTCTATTCGACATGGGTCATTTTCCGTTGGGCTTTCAGAGGAAGAAGACTACTGCTTGAAAAGCAGTAGATATTAAAGGGGTACTGACACAAAATTTCGCGGCCGAGATAGCCTGCTGGATCGATTCCCGTGTACGTGCGTGTACCATCTGCAAAATATCGACAGCGAATAAAGCTTGGACGGTATTTTATGTGAATTTCGAAGTTCGCGAGCGCGACCCAGCATTATAGGCCGCACCTGGTGCATTTACACCCTCGGAGGTGACCCCCCTACTTCCCCTACGTAACCGTTGCAGCCGGTACAAGTTATGATGACGTCTAGCCGCCATTTCTGTTTTGAAGCGCTTCCCGACGAATCGCTCCTCGCCAGCGGGTCAAACCTGAAGTGATTCGCCACGTCGAAAATTCCTTCCATCCCCGCCGCAAGAAAATCGTCGCCATCAGACGACTGTGAGCCCGACGACGACAGACCACGCGGAAATGCGTCACTGTTCGTTGTGCTCACGTGACCGCGCGTTTCACTCGCTAGGTGGTGATAGTTGCACCCGGCGGCTTGTCGTTTTTGGAGCTCTGTCAAACCGAAACTGAGGCTGTGTCGGTAATGAGGAGCTTGTAATTAATTATCTGCCACGCGCTGCAGCAAACGATGTGCCGTGTTATGACTGACAGGCCCCCAGCAACACATTGCAGCAAAAAAACGCGGGGCGAAAATTTTTGTGTCAGGACTCCTTTAAGGGAAAAAGCAATTTCGCTAGGCTTTATCTGGTTGAAGACTGGTATTTTTCAGTCATAGCTACGAGGGAAAAACTACTTATCAAAATTCCTGTGCGCATAAACACCATCGTTCTCTTAAGGGAACCTCCTGGAAAGAAAGGTTTAAGATTTCCTTTGGAATGCCTGCACATCTTCGTGGCAACAGAAGGAGCTCCACTCACAACTGAAGAAATTTCCACATGCTGGGTGAACGAAAGGAGGGGGAATTAACGGGTTCGCTTTTCTCTGATATGTGTCTTGTGACCCGTTGTTGAGCAAGTCAAATGCATTTTGTATTCTACATCAGGAGTGATACAGAATAAAGAAGTGATTTTGAGAGATTGTAGGAATAGTTACTATATTATGATGCATTAACAATCGTTGTTGTCAGCGCAAAAACGCCAAAATTCGCTCTTCTGAATTTCTTTGCGCTGATCAAAGTGGACGATTGGGCCAGTAGGTGATTCATGATCGACTTTGTGCTTGCTTTAGTGCAAAGTTGAACGAGACTACGCCTACAGAACATGAAAGTAGATCTTCAGGAGAACTTCCAGCCCCATTAGAGTAACCTATTGGTGTATCGCGCCAACAGGATTCAAGACAATCACATCCAGCATATGAGTCAAGTCGACCGTGAGAAAAAAGGGAAAAAAGAAAGAAAAAGAAGAAATGCAATTAGGATAGATTAAGTGCCTTTTTTAGCTCGATAGACGGCAGATCTAGAGATTATTACGCAACACGTCAGTCGTATAGCTTCTACTATACGTTCATTCCCAACAAAAAAACTAACCAATTTCACATTTTCCGGTGTACAAGATCATCTTTCAACGACTGTATCATTTCTGCACACCCGCTTAGACGGCGCCAAGCTTGCGGTGGCAGCCACATTTCAATAAGAACTAACTGAAAACAAATAAAAACAATCTTTACTTCCTTTTTTTTACTTCTCATTCCTAGCGTCTCAAACTTATCCAGTTCTAATTTGAGGTAACGCAAGGAGCAAACGAGCATCACCCAAGTGGTACACGAAAGGAAATTCGGTTTATTATGCGACCACAATATCCTGTTCGCTACCCAAACATAATTGTTCCCGCTAGCTGAAAAAAGAAACTCGGAAAGCAGCATGCTGCTCCAATATCCAACGGTACCGCAGCGCAAGAAACTAAACAACAAACAAACAACAAATAAAACACGATTCTCTTCTAGCATCGTGGGCGCGTCTATAACGGCCAGGACATTTGGCATGGCACGTCTAGAAAAACTGCCAATTCATTGCCAGTCGTCGCCGTCGAGATAACTCCGACAAACAGCGCTCTCTTTTCTGCGCACCGAGGTGAAGCGAGTCTCGGGCGTGTGTACTGTTTCGTTTTGATTATATTTTATTTAGTGCCGCGTCCTGCATACGTCATGGCGGGACTTTTGAATTCTTTAAGGTTCGATACGCCACGTGGTGTCGTTTCACCGCGAACTAGGCCGCTGGTGTCCCGAAAAGCTGCATATGTTGGCGTTTTCCTCAAACACGATGACAAGCAGGGCGACTAGAGACGCAAATGCGGTATTTACGGGAACACAAAGAGTCAAAAATTCACAAAGGCGATCTCAGACCACTTCGCCATACCTCGCTTTGAGTCACAGTTGCCATAGTTACAGCAGAGAGCAAAGAAAACTGGCGGCGAGAGTTTCGCAAAAAAATTACAAACGACCTTATTAAAACGTGATTAATGTCTCGTTTTGTTCTGTGAAACCGTAAAATAATGATTCCTTTATTTAAGGTTTAATGTTAAATCTGGCATTCTTTGTTTTAATACCATATTAGGTGCTGCTCAGAAACATCGCCTTGAGATTTACATTACTTTTTCGTATAGACTCCGAGATGAACGCAGCGGGGGGTGCGATTTAAACAACACATATATTGTTATGCTGACGCTGAACTCCGTGCCTTCACAATTATTTTATCTAGCTTTGCTTTCTTTATTTCAATATCAGTGCAGTATTGCAAAATAAGGTTTATATGAGTGAAAATTATTGCCATTGTTTAGGAACTACTTTGTTTGTAGCGCGGAGGCATGCAAAATATGAGCAATGCGGCCTCGTGGGCGGAGCTTATATTTATTCTTAGGTTGTCACCTGACTATAGACTTGGCTGCGCTACACGTTGAAGAAGCCTCCCGACGCTTCTGGAACCCGGTGGAGAAAGTATAAAGCGTACACCGACGACCAGTCAGGAGTCAGTCGGTCCGGAGGTGTGAAGTTATGTCGAGTGTGGTTCCGTCAGCCACAGAAGACGTGTTTATGATGTTGTGCGGTCAGTCGATCCTCGATCTGTAAGAATCGGATGACGACGCCGTGTGAGCAGTGACAAGTTACGAGAGTGTTTCCTGGAAGAGAAACAGTCGGGACTGACGACGACGGAACAACGACGACAAGCGCTGTTGTGTGCGTGAGTGTTTCCTGGAAGAGAAGCATTTAAGTACCGTCTAAGAATTGTGGACTGGATACGCTGTTGAATATTCAGGACTTTAACTGTTCTTGAATAGTTGTAATGCACTGCATTTGTGGCGCGTGATCTGGTGTTAAGTTCCCGTTGTGTTAACACCATCAGAGTTATATTGTGAAGTTGTAACTGATACCAGCCGAGTGTGCCTGTGTTAGTGATGTTTGTACTGCCTTAACTGAGGATATATTCCGTTAGTGTTGGTCGGCTCTCGGCACTGACTCAGCCTTTGGACCACAACAGGCGTTCCCTGGCGCACTCAAAGGACCAACTCTAATTTGTCCGCGCTTTCGTGGTGCGTTTCGGGGGTCCGATACTTCCGCGCTTGGAATCTGCCCAGCGATTCACATACACATTAACGGGATCAGTGACAAAGAACTATAAATGTGTGTTGCTATTTTTTTTTCACACAACTGTTCAGACATATAGAATTAAAGTAGTTCTGATGCTGGCGGACGTTGATTTTATGAGCTGCTTCGCGGATCGCGGAGATCAAATACTGATGTTCCGTTTATAAGAAAGACGGAAAGTTTGCTAGAGCAATTCATACGGCTGTGCTGAAGTACGATTAGCGTTTCGCACCAAAGCATCGGCTCCAACAGCACTTACGCTCCTCCGAAAGCCCACATGCTTTCTTTTCGTACGGTTTTACGTCGTACCATGGTACCGTTTTTAAAACTTAAATTACTTTGAATTGTTCGCATTTTGTCCTAAACGCAGGGACAGTCTAGCGCTCTCCCATAGTAGAGTGAACAGCAGCACCCTAAATCGCGTCATATATATATAGTAGAGCCCATATAGTGCTCAGAATCCTCTCGGTTTATTTCAAACGAAGCTTGTTGTAACTCAGCAATTTGGTGGATACTTCGTGCGAGGAAAACCCGGCGCCGGCGAGCCTACAGACATGCGGACCGCGAAGGTGGGCCCTTAACATGCGTATTCGTATGCTCCGTTTTTCAATAATGCTCGCTCAATCGTTGGCTTGTCGGCTACGGGCGGCATCGGCATTGCGTCTTCTTTCTAGAGTATGCGTCAGCATCTTAAGCGCACCCGTAAAGAGCGCGCGGTATGGTGGAATCAGTCTCTCAACGCCAGGCTTTTATCATGATTTAAGCAGCGCACTGAGGAACGAGGACAGGGAAAAAACAATGCGCACAACACGAGCGCTAACTCGCAACTGATTTTATTGGGAAGGAAAGTGCTAATATAAAGGTGAAGAACGAAAAAAGAACAGAAAACATATAAACTTTGTAATCAAGTGCAGGTGCCGCTTATGTACTGAAATTCCGCGTCACTTAGCGTGATAGACGGTAGACTTGTACATTTTCTCCTTTCCTTTGGATGTGGAACGCTTCGATGACTTCTCTTGCTATCTCGTTGTCTATGACGTGACAGAATCATGGTGTCGGCGAAGAATGGTGTGCAGCCGCATTGATTGCGATAGGCTGCAAGTGAAAATGGTTTCGTGTCCGACAGTGAACGCTCATTCTCCCTAAGACGGATATTGACAGTCCTTCCGCACTGTCCAATGTATGATTTTCCGCATGATAATGAGATTTTATAGTCGATGGCTTCTTTGCAATCTGTGTAGTGAAAAGTGTGGTTGATGCCGCATTTGTCGCGAACACCCCCACTGTCTCTGATTTGTGTGTCAGTGCTTTTTTCGCAATTTTGCGCACATGGATTCCAGTTTATGTGGGAAGGAAAAAACAACGTCAACGTCATATATCGTTGAACCACATTTTTCAAACCGTGAGCCACACGGTGAGCATGCGGAATGACCGTGTACTTTTTGGCTCTCGTAGTCCGTTCTTCGTCGCCCCCCGACTGTGAACCATTCGGCTTCAACCGTTTGCGCATCTTTTCGCAGGCTTGCCCAATGGTGTGTTCCGGACTGTCCTCGTCCCTCAGTGCGCTGCTTAAATCATGATGAATCCGTACCAACTAACTTAAGTTTCAATTCTCAGCCAGGCTTTTCTTGTCTGTAATACTGCCTTTCGGCTTTACATGCTGCTCTGCAGAGATCTTTTATTCTGCCGATTGTAATGCAATCAATGGGGAAGGGGAAATTAAGCAAATGCATAAGCCAGCGTGTGACTTCTTTTACTGCGGAGCTCGCAAAGCTGAGCTTGGACATTGCTTCTGACGACACACTGCGTAAATTATCTGCTCAGAGTGACCTAATATCCTTCAAACTAGAAAAGTTAAGCAATGCGGTCATAACTTAAACCACGTACACCTCTTAGTTTTTATACACATTAATGTACATGTTTACATCTGAAATTCTAAAAGCATCTTCATCAGAAAGTAGGAGTGTTCGAACTGTGAAATTTCCAAATGAATTACAAGATATGAGAAATAACGAACCTTCAATATCGAATGAAATACTATAATAAATATACACGAACTAATATTACAGTGCGTTGATAGGAATAAGATTCCCGTCGCTCGGTATCAATATTCGCGTCGTTGTCTGGATCGAAAAATCGGCAGATCCCACGCAGTGTGGAAATCGATGTAATGCGAAGCAGCCAGCAAAGAGCTGCATACATCGTCTTGTTTGTCATTGAGGCTAATGAAGTCGTTCATGTCGTGACATCTAGTTCGCCATATATCGCGACACTGTCATACATGCATGCGTGTACAATCTAGCATATGCCATGCTAATGAAACATATATTCTGCTACATATATAGGATGCCTGACCTGCTATTTATGTTCGGCACTCCTGTCATGCCACACCAATTTAGGTACATATCCAGTTAACAAATGTCCGCGAGTGCACCATGAGCGTGGCGTCTAAATCATACCTACATGACATGAATGTCATGATTTTCGTGTTACCACCTGTTATTTATGTTCGTGACACAGTCACGGCACGAGATACCAATTTTGGTGTATATCAAGCTAGCGAAACGGCCGCGAGCGCACCATGAGCGTGGAACGTAAATCATGCTGTACATGACATGCGTGTCATGATTTTCATGTTTCTCCTGTTATTATGTTCGTGCCACAGTCACGGCACGAGGTACCAATTTTGGTGTATATCAAGCTAGCGAAACGGCCGCCAGCGCACCATGAGCGTGGCACGTAAGTCATGCTGTGCGTAACATGCGTGTCATGATTTTCATGTTACCACCTGTTATTTGTGTTCACCGCACAGTGACGTCGCGCGATACAAATTTATGCGTATATCAAGCTAGCGAAACGGCCACCAGCGCACCATGAGCGTGGCACGTAAGTCATGATGTACATGACATGCGTGTCATGATTTGCACGTTAGGACCTGTCACTTATGTTCGCCATACACTCTTGTCACGCCATACCAATTTGGTATATAGCAAACTAACGAAACGGCCGCAAGAGCACCAGAACTGTGCCATGTAAATCATGTAGTTCATGACATGGATATCATGTTATTCATGTTATGACCTGTCATTTATGTTCGTCATAACGTCATGTTTCGCCATACCAATTTTGGTGTAAATCCTATTAACGAAACGGCCAGAAGCACAAAGTCGTAGGCGGCTAGATAGATAGATAGATAGATAGATAGATAGATAGATAGATAGATAGATAGATAGATAGATAGATAGATAGATAGATAGATAGATAGATAGATAGATAGATAGATAGATAGATAGATAGATAGATAGATAGATAGATAGATAGATAGATAGATAGATAGATACGCTCAAGGTCGCAGGAGTTCGCTAAGAAATGCTTCGCATTTAAAAGTCACTCCAGATAAAGGCACCGATTTGAATTCCTTTCATCTATGGAAGCACATTAATAATGCCAGTGCAAGGCTTTAAAAAAATAAACAGGGACGAATCTTCGCCCCAGCTCTTGGATTTTCCAGTGTGCTGCCTCATCCAGTTGATTGAAAAGTTGGGAAAAGAGAATGCAAGCGCCCCCTTACCCCCCCCCCCCCCCATTCCACCACCTCCGCCCACCCACCCCTATTCGGGTAATATGTCTATAAATAACGCGCATGATACAGCACGCGAAGCAACTCACGTCTCACAAATGCGCCAGACCCTATCTTACCAGAGTCAACAACCTCCACGTTTAATGCGCAGAACGGTTCCTGTTCACTTTTACTATACTCTATATCGCTGCCAATCATTGCTGTGCGGTCTTGTGAATATTGCGTCGCTTCAAATTTGAAGCGGTGATTACACTTCGATACAGATGTTATAAAAGATCAAAATGAAATAATAAACAAACGAAGTACGTGCGTTGGCCGCAGGGCTGGGCATATATACTCAGAAAAATATTCCTGAATACAGATATCGAAATACATTTGCTGGAAGCCTAAAATACACATGCTGAGATACATTTGTCTCTGACGTAACCGGATATTTTTGGAGATACTTTCGCAAAAAAAAAATGTAGTAACCCGGAATACAGATACAGGAGTACCGACACAAGAATACAAATACTGGAACAATTTTTACTACGGGTGCTGATGTGCCACAAGGACATTTAATGCCAGTCTAATAGGGTCAATAATGTTTGCGAGCATTGAAACTTGCCAGTCAATTACATTGCTCGAATCACTAAGGAACACCAGTCAATTAAGAAAAAAGGATACATTTAATTGCACACACTATCTGTTTTGCTGAAAGGATTATTGCGCTAATTGCACTTAATCAGCAGCAGCTTCTCAAATAGGCGGTCTTCTAGATAGCGTCACCTCGGCCTCAATCCATGACTCGCGAACATGAAAGGCGTTTCTACCGCTGTAGGCGACCACAAATTCGTCATATAACGAATAAAAAGTAACGTGTTTATGGCCGAGTGCCTTGTAGCATGGCGATATATCTTCTCGGGTGATCCAGCTGCCGAAACACTTCAGCTCCCACGTGGGTCTGTTCTGACCATTCAGAATCCGAAGCGTATCCATCTTCAAACTCATCAAAACCGTGATTCACCATCGCCGATGATGACAACTCGTCGCACGTGTCGTTTAGGTGTGGTGCGCATAGGCTTGCGTAGAGGAGGGCGGGGGGGGGGGGGGGGGGGGATGCCGCAAGACAACCGCTTCTAGCTGTTGTCCTGTGCCTTTCTGTGTGATCTTTGTGAGTGTTTGCTAGCATTAGAGCTTTCACGTCAATCTTTATGCGCATGATTATGGCTATGCATGGGTCTTTCTTTACGATAATGGCGACGAAGGACCCCTGATGTTGCATGACGGAAAGTCGGGGACCAATGGCATGTCGTTGTGAGAAACACGTCATCCCTTCATCTTAATTTTTCGTCCATTTCGGAGCTTGTTTTCTCACGGACTCGACTAACGAAGGGAACGGGGGGTAGAAGGGGCGCTGCGGTCAAGCCTGGCACACCTTAATGGGGAACCCTGCACTCGTCTACGGCGGGTACGTGTGCCCCTGCAGCTCGCACGAGCAAGTTCTCAAAGTTTTTAACGGCTTTGCCACATGTGGGCAATTGTGTACTTCTGGCGAACCCTTCACCGCCCTCCCTGTGTAACCGACCGGCAGCGCCTTTACTTGGCTTGACGGAAAAGAGAGAGAGAGTAAAATCTTTGATTGCCTTGGAAACACGTCAGCCCGTTTCAGACAAAAAAGGAACGAGATACCCGTGTCCTGCACATCATCGCGCTGAAATCGACACCCCGTAAGATCATTTCGCTACTGAGATAAGAACACATTTTTTCAAATATTTTCGATACAGAAATACAGATACTCCAACGTATCTCTAAGGCACTATCGCCACACCCTTGGTATCGACATACTGCCCAGCCCTGGTTCTCAGATAAGAAATAGCCTGTACCATATTTACCTAGCTGCAGAAACCGAAGCGTTGCGCTGCTAAGCACGTGATGTGGGGCGCCTCGATGCCAGCGTTCCTTCCTACAGGCTGGTGACAGCGTCCGCTGTTCTGAACCAATATGGCAACGTCACACAACGTGACAGTTCTACTGTTTGGACCAATATGACGGCGGTACAGTCGACGAGTGTCACCACCCCGTGCGAAGGAACGATGACATCGAGACGCCCTACGTGGATGAATGTCCAATTCTCGCCATGGAACAAGGAAACAGTTAGGAGGGAGCATTGCGCAATTTGAAAGAAAGAAAGAAAGAAAGAAAGAAAGAAAGAAAGAAGAAAGAAAAGAAAGAAGAAAGAAAGAAAGAAAGAAAGAAAGAAAGGGTAAGGGCTCCTGAATTCTTTCTTAGGTTGTGCAAGACCACGAGCACTCCACTATGCAATTGCCTTCCCTATAAGTGTTCAGAATACTGGTTGATGTTTATTTAGAAATATGGTTCATGATGTAAAGTTCCACGTACTCAACTATAGAGGAGAGCTGCACCGAGAACACCTATGAATAGTGCGCTTAGAAAAAGCCGAGACCATTTGAAGGACCTTGTCCTCTACTGTTGGAGATCAGTGCGTTGACTATAACGGTGTTCGATAAAAACGGGGACAATTTAGGCTGCTGACGACCCCCATCTTGACCATACCAATCGACTAGACCGTACGGTGTGTTGGAGCCAATTATTAGGCACAAAACAGTAATCGTACGTCAGGACAGCCGTGCGTATTGCTCTAGGAAAGTTTCACACTATCCGATAAACGGAACATCTGTATTTGGCCTGCGCGGACCGCAAACCAGCTCTGCGAAAACGGCTTCACCAGCAATAGAAGCCTTTTAGTTCAATATGCCTCAAAAGTTGTGTAAAATAAAGCGGCGATACAGAATTATTGGTCCTAAACGGACAGGGGAGATCATACAATTTTTCTTAAGTATAAACCGTGCCATGTGACACGTGCGCAAAAGTTACATTAAACTTTCCTGTGTAAATCTTGAGTGTGTCGACCGTATGCTGCCGTTTATTGTCTGATATGATCGACAAGTTTCGCAAAGATTGTGGCACGGCCTGCGCCGAGCGGTGATAACAGCTTTATGGGCGAGACAAACATTAACACGTTCGCGTGGCAATACCTGCATATCCCTTTTGGACAAGGCGTCCTCATATGGAGACGCCACACACTTTTGCCATTTCTGTGCACTAATGGCAACGAAGATACGATAAACTCTGTCCTAATGGCAAATTAAGTATTCTTGTTCCCAAAAGTTTTTTCATGTAACTTCTGGTTAAAATATTTTGCTACACACGATTGCCTGAGTAAAGTCAGTACCGAGTTTAACCAGACCTTAGACGCGTGGCATTTTGGCGGGAATTTCAAAGTATTTTTTTTCACTGTTTTAAATGCTCTTTGCCAGCATATAACTATCGCATTTAAATTGAGCGGGTCGTTGAATTCGGTTTACCAAGGAATGTAACGTGAATGACAGGACAATAATCAGATAATTATTTACGTTGTATTGGAATTACAAATAATTGCTTTAAAATAAAATAGGCTTTACTGACGCTCTACTTGCTTTATATTTTGTCTGCAGAACTTTGGCATCAAATTATGTGAATTTCAGTCATTTATAGATGGTCGATCATATTGCGTGCCATAAAGGAATATAGAAATCCTACCGCGTTTCTCACAAACTCCGATTGCTCAACTAACTTGAACTCTTGAACATGATGCGCAGATTTTTTCAACGGTGGTTTGAGCATGTTTCATAGGTTTTCGGTAGTTTAAACACTTCTTTAAGACGCACTTATATTTACTCGGCTGACGACACACTACACAAATTATCTTTCCAGAGGGAGATAATATGCCCCAAACTAGAAAAGTTAAGCAATGCGTTCATACTGCACCTCTTACGTTTGATAAAGATCAAAGTGCATGAAAGTCCACAAGCATCGTCATAAGCAAGTAGGTGTGTCAGTACAGTAAGATTTTCAAATCTAATTCAAATGCGAGAAATACGAACCCTGAATATCGAGTAAAATACAGCAACAAATATACATGAAGTAAAAGTACAGTGCGTACATAGGCATGATACTCCCGTCGCTCGGTATCGAAGTTCGCGTCCTTGCCGGGAAAGAAAATTTAAACTATATAAAGGTAATGTATGTAATTTCGCTCAGTCGGCAGGACACAATAATTACGTGATTGTTAGGCTCAAAAACAAAAACAGACCTCCGCCTGAGCTCTTGCCTTTTCCAGTGTTCTGCTAAAAGAGTGTACCGCTTTCAAAAGTTGAACGATGGGGATTGAAGGCAAGTGGGGAAGGCCCCTTCCCCTCTTTTCCGCTAATAAGCCTATGAATGAATAACGTGCATGATTTTGTGCGCGGAACAGGGATGTAGTAAGAATTTTTTTCCAGGAAGGGGGGAGGGGGGGCGCTGGGTCTCACTAGAGTCACTGGAAAATTTCAGAGTACCGCAAAGGTAGGCTGCACGCGGGCAACATTGGGCGGCGGCGGCCATATCCCTTCCGGACCGTCCGGCGCGTTGTAACGTGTGTTCAGAAGTGACCGATCTTTTCGCCTCGATGCCGTGTTACGCTCGGCGTAACTGCAATATGTGTGTGTGAGTTTCTTCAAAAGGGTATCAGAAGTGATTTCGAGTCATCGACAGTCATGAATCGACTGCGCGGTAAGCGGTGTAGCTAATGAAACGTGCGGCGAATGTTGCCATGTGCTCGCGAACTCTCTTCGTGGCTTCATCGGTCTCTTTTCGTTTCACGGCCGAGTGTGTTCGCAAGATCCGGAGCTGTATAGTTGCATTAGCGTAATGACCGTACGAGATGCCCTTTACTTCTACACTTGGTGAATGTTGACTGTTTGCGCTAGCTTTGCAGTCGGTGTTCAGGTTCACTTCATAGCGCATTCGAGAACATTATCGAACATCGAGAACGTTCAGCAATGCGTCCTTCGACTGATCGCTGATGCATACCTTACTTGCGCACCATGCTTGCTGTTCAGCTGGGTGTTATCTGTAATAGAAGTGGTGTGTGTACGGTAAGTGGAAGTTGTCCGTGAAGTATTTGTCTCGGTTCGGAACGCCAGCAGCCGAACGCATGGGCGAATCGGCGTGCGGTAGGTAAGGTGCATCTTATTTTGCGAATACGTTGTCATTTCTTAACAGATACGTAGAAAATAGGCCATCAAAATGATTGACGTCACTACTCAGTTGTTTCATTTCCTATTTTTGTCTCCTTAATATTCCCAACGTTACAGTGCATTTGCAAATATTTTGCTGTGTTCCGACAAAGTTTTTTTTTTTTTGGCGTTGCCAGAGCGTAAACAGCTAGGGTTCGGTTTCTGCACTGCTTTTAATTTCAACTTTTTTTTTTCGTAACGCACTCTTGTTAAAACTTCCTCGGCGCAGTGCTTTATGTTATTTTGATCAGAAATAGCACATGCCGAACATTTTTAACGCGCATGCTACTGCAAAAGTATGTATGTAGATGTAGGGCTCGCATGAAATCGATTCCCTCAATGCGTGGGAAGATGGTCCGATTTTTCTTTTTTTTTTTTTGCTGTGACAATTTCTCGAACACTCAACAGTATTGTAAGAGTACGCTCGGCGCAATGCAGCATTAGCAACAATATTTTTTTGAAAAAAAATAAAATGCGCTTAATAACATTGCCTTATACCAAGTTTATCAATAGAGTTCCACGCTTCAGTTTTGCGCAGTGGCAAATGATCATGCGACAATTGCCTTCAAAGTATACAGTAAACAGTTATTATTTTAATAAGTCTTCGATTTCGCTCTCGTGCGTGACACGCTTAAAACTCGAAATGCATGCACAATCTGTTCAACAGATCGAGATATAAACAGCCGAGCAAATAGAAAGGTATGTAGTATGTAGTTTCCAATATCGCTGAACATAGCGAACCGAAAAGGTGAAGTATCCTGTTGCATGATAGCTTTTCCAGCAAATTTTATGTAGTTCACTGCAGAAAGGAGTGTTCTTCGAGGGGGGCGAATTCATTCCGCGGCCGACTATGCAGCCACGTACAAAGGCGCTCTTTGACGTGAATGTTTCCCAGACGGAATGCAAAAATGTACGAAATTCCCGGAGTGGCTCACCAGCAACGTTCGGTTACTGGTGAGCTACTCTCTGGCATCTGCATGACGCGTTTAAAAAAGCGACGAAGTACTTCTAGGGACCGTGGCACTGCTAAATATCCGGCCGCGCTCTGCATTCAACGCGCCTGCACCCAAAGCGCTTGGAAGGGATATGGCGGCGAGAGGTCACGTGATGCGAGTAAGCCAATCGCGTCGGCGGCGGCGCGCAGAAAACAGATCCGATACTCTGATATTTTTCTAGTGACTCTAGGTCTCACGAACGCACCAACGCCATCTTACCATGGGCAACAGACAACCGCCAAGCGTAAAACGCATAACTGCTGTTTTTTTTAATTTTTCTATATGGTGTTTCATGGCCAATTTTGACTGCGTGGTCTTGCAAACATTGTGTCGCAGGCTCTGAAGTGATGATTGCACTTCGGTACAGATTTTATGATCAATAAAAGTTAAAAAAAATAAATACAGTTTATTCATTTCCCAGACGCGCACTCAAGACCGATTTGAAACCATTAAACAAATTTGTAAAGACACTAAAAACGAGGCGAGATAACTCACGTACTGGAGATCCACACAGGGAAGTTTTATTCAACAAGTAACAAGCATACCTGCCACATAGAAGGGTTTGTACTTCACAAAGTTAGTATGCTCTCCTCTGTGCATTTATGACCTATGAATGTGCGTTGCTTTCTTTTTACACAACTGTTGAGGCGTATTGAACCAAAGAACGTATGATGCTTGAGGAGAAGTTTTTTATGAGCTGATTTGCAAATAGCCTAGATCAAATACTGATGTTCCGTTTATAAGAAAGTGGCAAATTTTGCTTGAGCAATTCATACGCCTGTGCAGAAGTACGATTAGCGTTTTGTAACTAAGCATCGGCTCCAACAGCGTTGAGCAGCCATATTTATACGAGCGATTTTCGTGCTCTACGCTTTTACTTCGTACCGTATATGTACACCCTAGGAAAGAAATTACACTATCTGCCACTAAAGGGAACCATGTGGGGTTGCGAAGCGGCGGATGGGTCGACTTAAAGTTCCGTTCATCATGGCCACTTTGCCCGACGTTAACGCGTCCTTGCAAGTAGAGCACACGTAGTTGCTGTTGGTGTTCGCCATCACGTGATTGCTGAGAGAGTTTAAGGGGGAGAGGCCCAACTGGAGAGGCCACAGCGTTTTACCCTGCCCCTTACACAGGCCCGAACGCACTAGCGCGTGCCATCGCGTTCGGACTAGGATACAACGCGTTCGTTCATTGCGCGTCTGCAGAATCTCGTTCCGCGACGCCATCACATGATTGCTGAGAGAGTGTAAGAGGGAGAGGCCACAGCGTCTTTCTTACCCAGCCCCTTACACAGGCCCGAACGCGCAAGCGCGTGCCAGCACACATGGTTTTGTCTGCGTTACGACAAGCTAGGACAGCATACGGTAGCCCGGGCCCCTAAAGTTCTCTGCACGTATCATCATCAAGGCGGTCGAAGAACAAGAGGAAGAAGACTTCTCCTTGGCTCGATCGCGCGCTCAGATGGCTATGCTACACTCACAGCGGCGCGGCTGTATCATGTGGGAGGAGACGCTGCGCCGCGGCTGCAGCGCGGGGGAGGAGAGGAGAGAAGGCGACCGAACACATGCGTAAAAGAGGAGAGTGGGAGAGAGAGTACGCGCAAGCGCATTGGAGCGCGGACGCCACCGCCGGACACAGCCCCAAGCAAAAGCTGCTTCGCACCTTTCCGAGGCTGGGTTCAAACCCCAGCCTCGGAAAGAAAATTTATTTCGTTTTATTTATTATTTCTTTGGTGCGCGCCAGCTGTGGGTGAGGAGAGTTTTTTTTTTTTGGAACGCGAGCTTCACCGGTCAGTCAGTACAAATTTCGCTTAAAGGGACCGACAACTGACTTTTCTCGACCCATTTTTTTACGGCGCGACAGAAATATCACCCTTCGCAGATATTGTAGCTGCAGCAGTTATTCCCAAAAGCACGTAGTTATTTTACAAGCAGTATTTTTCGATCTGAAAGGCTCTAAACACGGACGTACCTTTCCTTCAGCAACGCTGAGAATTGATAGCGATGCCGCAAGCCCTGCTCGCGATTTGTGAAAGCTATTGGCCTGGTGTGCCACCGATGGCGGTGCTGCGAACGGCGCCTGTATGACGTCAGAGCGGGGATTCGCGCGCTCTCTTCTACTACGTAGGCCCAGCGCCGTGTTGAAACCACCGTTGTGGTAAATCTCAACAAAAAAGCTGTTCAATTGGTTTTCTTGCGTATGGTGGCTACTGACGCTGTTCAAACAACCGTGGATCTGCTTTTAACGTTCATTTAGAACTACAGATCTTTGTTTCTTAGAACTGCAGCCGCTCCTCTTCGCGGCGAGTGCTGCGCAATGGCGAAGTACTGCTCTGTGCATTAGTGTACTTCGTCCGCTCGTGAAAAAGGCGTTAGCTTTCAAAACTATCCTAAGGACCCGAAGCTGAAGAGGAAGTGGATAGTCAAGCTCAGAATGGGGAAGCGACCCACGCCTTCATCAACAGTGTGCAGTAAGCACTTCGCGGACAGTGACTTCTGCTACCCACCGTACGCGCCACTCTTAGGTAAGCTTGTGACCGCGTTTAAGCGCCTCATCAGTACTTAAGCCATTTATTGCACGCAGGCGGTAAGCATAGGCGACTTACACCAGGTGCGGTGCCATCCCACAACCTGCCGCGAAGGCCACAAGGAGCCGACGACGCGGCCTCCGAATCGCCTCGCAGGAAAGCGCGCCTCGTGAGCTCAGCTGACCGGCGCAGGATATCTGAGACTACGGCTGCATTTGGATGGTTTACATACGTATTTTACTTATGAAGGCAAGCGCGCGCCTAGCGGACTGCCTATCATAAATTCATAAGCGAAACCTGTTGCCGCTGTTTAGTGCACATTCTCTAAAAGTTTTCACTTGAGGCAGTGCACACAATTTTTTAAAAGCGGAGCTCTTTAAGCTTTTCATTTGGCTGCGTGGCGTGAAACTGGACCCAGCTTGCCTTTGCCGCGTTCATCTCTGTGACCCTTTGCGTGGTATAATCAGCGATTAACTATTTCTTATATTCTAATATCCATGCGACGGCCCTGTGCGGTGTTAACATGAACTACGACGTAATATTGTTCTCACTAAACCAACATTACGGGACAAACTGCGATCATGGGTATCGGCAGGGGGGGTGTCCAACAAGGCGGCACTTGCGCACTTGTTCGCAGGACGAGAGCTGCGACGGTGATGCGATCTCCGTTGACGGCATCGACTGCGCATTCAACGACACGGCCTGCGTCGTCCACCGCCTCACCCTCGATGAGGCACCGCGACGTTTCACAAGCTTTATCTACATACTTGTAGATGCTGGAGAATGGCACGCTTACTGAAATACCGAAACACCCAAACTAATTAGTATCGTACGGTGGAAACAAGATCACGAGCGAGAACACTCACACATAGTCTCACTTTCTTACCAGCAATGCGATCGGTGGCATCGGCGCACTCGTCGGCCATCCGGGGGCTTTCTTGGCCGTGTCGATGGGGCCGCAACTAAAACAAGTTCAAGATTACACTCGAAAACATTCGTTGCAGGCGTTAGTTGATCGTCGCGAGGCTGTTCGTTGGACAAAGTTCCCGCCTGAAGCAGACGATCCGCATACAGGAGCAGCGGCTGCTGCAGCGCGGTTGAGAGCGGAGTTCCCGCTCTGACACCACACGCGAGAGGGCGCCACTCCAAGATCTCGAGGCCAATAGCTGTTCTGCTTTCGCAGGAGTTCCTGTCTCTATGCTTAACCACCTTTATTTATAGATTTTCAACTATTTTCGAAAATAACAAGCTGTTACATTGATATGATGTGACATTATACACCTTCCCTGTGTTTGTACCGCGTTGTGCGCATGCGTCCAAGGTTGCGTGCGCCTGTGTCATGGGTGGCTTGTCCCGGCGTCGTTACTCTCTCGATGCACGAGCCAAGCCAAGTGATCGAAAACGTCACTAAGCATATGCGTGGCCGCGCCCAATAGCCGCGCGCGTCGTTTCTTAGACGAAGTGTAGGTAGCAAAAGTATGTCGCTCCAAAATCTTAGCGACCTGGAAACTACGTGCACGGTTGCTTGAGCACGCTGAAAAGTTGCTCAAGACGCGCTGATGAGCATGGGATTATTACGTCACGCGAAGGCAGCGCCACTTTAATGCATACTGGTAACGCAGGCCTATATGTACATTTTTATGTACCTTTTAATACAAAGAAACGAACAATATTTTAATACTAACAAAAAAATTGTCGACCGCGTACAGCAATCAACGCTCACGTGGCCGGGTTCATCGTATCGTTCATGTTTTTGCCGCCAGAGGCGCCACAGGTCATTTTTCGCGACTTTTAATTAAGAAATAAAAATATAAATCGATCTCTCACGAAAAAAAAAAACAGGGTTGGTTTGAGTCAAGGCGACGGAGAATCTTTCCATTAGTGAAGCCATCTCATTTCATGTTCTGGGCAGTTGTCGGTTCCTTTAAAGGAGTACTGACACGAATTTTAAATATTTTCCAATTGTTGCGTTAACAAAAGCAGTGGTGCCAGAAACCTAAAAAGAGTATTGTGGTGCCTGGAAATGCATCGAATATATTATTAATATCGCTACCTTAAAGACACACTTTTGGTTCCACATCGCGTGGGCGGCTTCTCAGTGACGTGTCATAGCAGTGTGACGTCACGGAGAAAGAGCAACTCGCCACGTACTTGCGGCAGATCTTTCATCTTCTCGTGGTGCATATAAACAACGTTGAGTTAATTGTCGTTCAGCGACACCGACAGTGATTTCTGCGATCTAGGCTGCATGCAGGATGTAGAGTTCGCAAGCTCAGTAGAACTGTGTTGCCTCGTCGGAATAATGTCCATTGCGTTGGAGCTGGCTTCCAGATACTCTGCGACGAAAACGTTCCGGCGTGTGGAGAGCGTTAGCACTGCCTACCAAGGAAACGAAAAATGTTCGATGTCTCAAAATCGTGTCACTACTCCTTTAAAAAGAGCGCACTTCAAAGCAGAATATTTATCGTCGTCCACAACCTAAGAGAAAACTCGAGAGCATTCCACTCGGTGGGGTTGGGTGACCAGCGGTCACCCAGCGGAGCTGACGGGCGCTAAAGCTCCTTTTGGAGTTGTCCAAGGGATGCAAGAACATAGAGTTTTATTAGGTTCTTTATACTCTCCGGTATTGCGGTATCGCAAAGTCGTTGCGTAGTACAGGATAACGTGTGCCATAGCTTGCGCCACGTCAAGTGGTGCCACCTATGGAGGATAAAGAGCAACTAACAAACGCGTAATCTATGTCCTCCGAGATTCAGAAAGCACTCTTGCTAAGCCTACAGCATTGATTATTTGCGTAAGGTTCGCGAAAAGAGCGCCGAATCGACACGGATTCTTTGCTATCGAAGCTCAAGTTATGTTGCCATCCTTGAAAACGAGATTTTTTTTCAAAAAAGGCGAACTTCACTTTTTGATATTTCAAGAACCTAGATACATTCAGAATTGTGCTGCAGCAAAAGTAACGTCTCTGTCTGGTTCAGTTCGAGAGCTATGTTGGGTTTTACAACTACCGGTAGACCCCCTGAAACCGAAACTGACATTTTGTGAAAAAGAAAACTACATCTCACTCTGTAAAACAAACTCATCGTCGTGCTCATATATGCAGGATACATTAAGAATAATTTGTGCTGAAGTATGCTAAAGCTTAATATAATTGAGCAATGGTAATTGCGGCCATTTTTTATTCAAATTACGCAAATTGCCACATGAGCGCAGATGAACTGACATCGTGTTTACACTGCACCATGTTTTACTACAGTTGTGGGAGCTATTTTTTCGGCACTTCACTGCCTTAAATTGTTGTCTTACAGAATATAACAAGATATGGGTAAGTTCCTTGTGAAACAAAGGCCGAAATGCAAACTGTGAAAAGTTGGTGTGACTGCAACCGAGTGAAAGCTCAGGGCCCAGGACGATGCCAGCACAGGGGAGGTTTTTACAGTGACGTCCTGAACAAAATGAAGCCTGTGTATGCAGACTTCTGTGCATGTTTTGATGAAATATGTTTCCGGAAAAATCCAAAACGTGAATGAATGCTTCAATGCGATGTTCTTGGCAGCGTGTGTCTAACTATATCTTTGTAGGCCCGGGCACTGTTTTGTTTGGAATAAAAGAGTGTATGTGTCAGTTTAACAATGGAAATCAGTGGCACGCTGGATATCTTGAGGCAGGCTGGTGTTGATCCTGGTTACAACACCACATTAGCTTGCCTCAGCAGGGGCCGAAATCTCTTGAAGAACGCCAGCGGCTAGTCAATGACTGACGAAAAACAAGCTCTTAAAAAACTAGGAGCTGTTAAACAATCTCACGGTGAACTCGTGGCAGCTGAGGAAGGTCCCATCAATAAGCCTGGTGCATTTTAGTGTCCCACAACCTTCCAATGATATATATATATATAACATATTTGGAAAACGTCTTTCTCGTTTTTCTGAAAACGTCATTTTCAGTTCTTTGTTGCGCAACAAGTCATAATTTTGAATCAAGCAATATTTTTCAATGATACTTCCCATGATTTTTTCTGGAACACTAATCTATGCAATAAACTAGGACAATTGATAACCACGAATAATTTTTGATGTTATAAGGTTTCGACTGAAATGCAACCATCTGATATTACACAATTTTAGGTTTTTTGGCTATGCTGTACTTAATTTTGACGACAGCTGAACGATTCTATTTCAGTGCACAGCCTGCATGTACAGCTACGTTGCTGCCAAGCAATATTTGTTTTGTTTCGCAGGATCAGTACTTATGACTGTTCACGCGATGGGCATATTTTGGGTAAATTCAGTAAATAAATTGTGATTAGTTTCACCTTTTTGGCTAACATACTATAGGTTAGAGCACTGCACGGGCCCGGGCCGGCCCGAAAGCCCGGGCCCGGCCCGGCCCGCGGGCCGGGCCGGGCCGTCCGAAGCGTTCTTCGGCGGGCCCGGGCTGGGCTCGGGCTTGAAGCTGCAGGCCTGGGCCGAGCCCGGGCTTGAGGCTGCGGGCCTCGGCCGGGTCCGGGCTTGAGGCTGCGGGCCGGGACGGACTCGGGCCCGCTCATTAAAAGGCGTAAGTCGGGCCTTCGAGCACACGCGCACGTTATGCATTGCATGGTCTAAGGTATACTGCGCCAAGCTGAAGTGACACGTGCAAAGAGCTGGCTCTTAGTAAAGCTTAGCAATAAAAATAGAAAAACAGTTGAAGTGCTATTTTTTGCACCAATATAGATATAGAGTGGCACTGCATATCTTCACTAACGTTTCGTCTGCGGGACCAGGCTTTGTCAAAGTAACAAGTACATCGTGGTGGGTTTCCTTATAAACACGCCAGATCACGTATATATATATATATATATATATATATATATATATATATGTGTGTGTGTGTGTGTGTGTGTGTGTATGTATATATATATATATATATATATATATATATATATATATATATATATATATATATATATATATATATATATATACAGATATATATATATATATATATATATATATATGTATATACAGATATATATATACATATATATATATATATATATATATATATATATATATATATATATATATATATATATATATATTTTAATGACGAGAGAAATAGACACAACGCCTGTTGGCTAGGCCGGCTGTTCTATTCTCTCCTTTGTCCTTCTCTTCCTTGCACTAGCTGGGCATGCGCCCGTGCCCGAGCGCCGCTGTCTTCATTACACTCGGCCACGCTGCGAGCATCGAGTCCTGTCCAAAAATGGCCCTTCTCTGGCACTGGTCATTTCCTCGCTGGTGAAAACATTCAGAAGTCCTGGGTGCTGTACCACCATAGGTAGCACTAATGCTTCTGGCGTTCGGCATTGGCTGCCTCGCAGAGGCCGGTCAAGGCCACGCTGCGACACTGCATGGACAGCTGCTGAAACTATCTCTGGCGGTCGGCATTGACTGTACCGCGGTGGTTGGTCTTGTGAACGCCGCGACTTGTCTTGCAGAGCTGCCGAACATTCTGGGGGCGATGCTGGCTGTGTCGGGGGGGGGGGGGGGGGTCGCAGAAGGCATCGGTCGCGATGTGGCCTAACTTGGTGAGCGGCGGAAGACGACCCGAGCGGCTGGCAGTTAGATCGAAGTGGCATGCCATCAATGTCTGCAGCCGTGTTGGTCTCTCGGGCCTCCATCAGAGTGACATCCTTGAAAGGGATGGGAACGTCCCGGCAAGCACTTCCCTGTGCGCGTCTGCGATGTGGTAGAAGCGTCGGCTGCAGAGTCATGGATGTGACAGCATCGCTGCGGACGCCATCGGCGCACACGGGCTGTACTGGTCGGTCTCTTGTACCAGCAGCTTGGCCCTTACTCAAGGAAAGGTGACTATCTGTGCACTCAGCCAATGACTGCCCTGAACTTCGCGTACGCAGCTCCGGTGGGTCTGAGAGCACATTAATATCGATTGCTGGAATTGGCTCGTCCAGCTTGTCAACGGGTATCGTGTTGCCAAATCGAGGAGCCGGCTTCTCCACGTGCCAAGGTGAAGATAAGCCTGGGGCTCGCGTAATCGACTTCTGTGACTTCGACGCAATCTTGGTCACGAGAAAGGAAGGTCGTGAGGAGGGTCGCGACAATGAGTTTGAGTTCTCGACCACGAAGTGTACCTGGCAGCCTGTGTCGGTGTCTGTCGCGGAGCGTTCCGCGAAGCTTGCTGTGAAGGAGCTGCAGGAGACAGCTGTGCCATCGGGCCGGGGCTCAGAAGCGGAGATGTTGGTGCAGGGCACAGCTATACCACCGTGATGGAGCTCTTGATCTCGGTCACCGAGGGAGGGCAGGGTAGTAGGGGCCCGAGATGCACCGTCGAGGTTGTGCGTCTCACAGTTGCCATGAGTGGTACACAGTGAGTCAGTAGGGAAGGGGCTACGAAAAAGCGGGCGAAAGAGACTCGTCAACTTCGCACACCACTCCGACCACGATCGCTGCCGGACACCTTCGTAGGCATGCCATGCCTTGGCAGCATCGCGAAGGCGGTCGATGGCAATGAGCCATTTTTGATGGTCCGACCAAGCGTGGTGGGTGCCGAGCGAGTTGATAGTCTCAACCCACCCGAAGACGTCATCCTGGAAACCTCGGAACACCGGCACTGCCCAAACAGCCGGTGATGGTGCTACGGTAGGCGAAACTCCGGGGCATGACGACGCCAACCAGTCGAGTTGGTAGGAGAGCTCCGTGAGGGCACACCGCAGCTCTCTGCGGCTCTCGGGTGAGCTCTCTTCATGGTCTTGCGAGGCGGCGGCGGCCAACGCGGCATTGAGCGAGTGCAGTGCTGGCAAGGGGGCAGGACACAGCACGGAGATTGACGCTGCCAAGGCGTTCACCGTGACTCGGAGTCGCGCGATGGTGGCGGAAAGCTCAGCGGCGCTCTCGGGCGATCCGCGCGTGGTGCCTGTGGTGACGTCCGAGAGGTATGACACGATCAGCGAACTCACAGAGGAAGGACCCTTGTCCGAGGGAGCTTGGACAGCACCCCTAAGCGGCTCGGGTGCCGATGGAGTACTGAGTAAGCCGTTGTCGCTGCGGGAAGCATGGACGGCATTCCCGGGGTCCTTGCCGTTGGAAGCGGCAACCGCGTTCCGAGGTAACCGGTACCCGTGCGATGTCTTGTCGTGAACTGGTACTGCGGCGTCGATGAAGGAGGCTTGAGCCGCCGAGGAGACCTTGACGCCGTCCACGGACGGTGCCTGATGCGCCGACTGATTGGCAGGTGGTGGCGAGGAGGCATGTACGCCGTCCCTGGGCGAGAGGAGCCCGTGCGCATTGTTGCCGCGAAGGAGCACGTCACCGGACAAGTAGTTCCCCGGAACCACAATGGAGGCCTGGACGCCGTCCGCTGGTGGTGGGATGGATGCTTGCCGCGGTGATCTACTTGCGGGTTCCATCAGCGAGGAAGCGTGACGGCGTTCCTGTGGAAGACGCGTTGCCTCAAGCTAACAGCTGGGGTTCGCCGAAGCCTTTCGACGACTGCGCCTTGTAATGACGAGAGAAATAGACACAACGCCTGTTCGCTAGGCCGGCTGTTCTATTCTCTCCTTTGTCCTTCTCTTCCTTGCACTAGCTGGGCATGCGCCCGTGCCCGAGCGCCGCTGTCTTCATATATATATATATATATATATATATATATATATATATATATATATATATATATATATATATATATATATATATATATATATATATATATATATATATATATATATATATATATATTAACAGCACTAACAATGGGCCAGATCACGGTTGTTCCCATGAGAGGAATAAAGATTTCGGTCTTTTATTCGAGGTTGACACATACGGTACATTTCATTTATATTCCTTGGTATTACGTGCCAAAACCATGATATGATTACGAGGCACGCCGTAGTGGCACCGGATCAATTTCGACCACCTCGAGTTCTCTAACGTGCACCTAAAGATAAGTATATACACGGGTGTTCTTGCATTTCGCCCCCATCAAATTGCGGCCGCCGTCGCCGCGGGAATCGCACCGGTGTCCTAGGACTTAACAGCGAAACAGCTTAACCGCTGAGCTACCACCGCGGGCAAAGCAACATTGCGATGCATGTACACACCGAATTTCTCGTCCGATCGCCCGCTACAAAGCGCACGGCATCATTAATAATCATCATCAACTAATATCCCCTAGCGGGCCCGGGTCGGACCTGGTCATGAACAAGCGCGCCCTGGATTAGTTTAGTAATGAATGCCCGGGCCCAAGCCGGGCCCGGGCGTGGAACGACGGGCCCGGGCCGGGCTCGGGCTGGGTACGGTCAATTACGCCCGGGCCCGGGCCTGGCCCGGGCTCGGAACCACGGGCCCGGGCCGGGCTCGGGCTGGGTTCGGTCATGTACGCCCGGGCCCGGGCCGGGCCCGCGCTTGAAACCACGGGCCCGGGCTGGGCTCGGGCTTCATAAAGCGGGCCCGGGCCGTAAGATCCGGCCCGTGCAGTGCTCTACAGTATAGGTGTCCTTTCGAACAACACTTGTCAAGGCAGGAGCATAGCAATCTGTTTAGCATCAAAATACAAAAAGATTTCCAAAAAGGTGGCAACATACCTTAAGGACATGAATCTAAACCAAATAAAAGCATACGTTCGGGGCTGACGAGCCACAGAGCGCACGACGGCCACTTGATAGATTCCAAGTGGACGGCAACCGCTTTCTGCAGTGCAGCCATGTTTACCGGGCGCGCATGCGCAGTTTACACCCGGTATTCTGGTATACGCAAAGCATTTTACGTAGAGAGGTGTGCCGTACAGACTAAAATGCTCTATTGTAAACTGTGACCTTCCCTAGAATGCTGTATACGGGTGGCATCGGCATTGCGTCTTCTTTCTAGCGTTCGTCAGCATTTTAAGTCGCCCCGCAAAGAGGCCTTGGTGCGGTGGAATCAACTTTTCGCAAAGGTAGATGTTTTCTGTATGCAATTCTGCATGTAGGCTTTAAATGTTGTTTTTCAAAGGGCTTTTATTCCTCAGATTGTAATACAATCGACGGGGAAGAAAAAGAAGTTGGCTTTAGCCTTCTAGTCGTCTTAAAGGGATGCTGAAGTGGTTTCACAATTCGGTAAAACATTGTTGTTAACAAGGACCAACATTATTGTTGACGATGGCGTAATTTTTTTCGCTGTTGTGGCAGCAGGAGCTTTAAAACACGCGAAAGAAAAGTTCGTCTTGCTCCGCCCACGCGAACACACCGAAAGTGTGGGCGTGACCGAAACGACGTCATCGTCGGTAGTTTTGGCCACGGTGGTAGAATAACAGGTGGCCCGACGCGCCGCTCCGCCAATGCGCCACGCGTATCACGGAGGTGCTCGAGTTGCCGCCGCTTTTCCGCAAGGTGGCAGCAGGTATACTCTGGGCCGATATCTCCGCTCCGGCGCATTTGAAAGCATGTGGCCAGTGTGCGTCGCGAGCATTTAAACTGCAATTTACATCTTTAACTTTTGAGAAAGAGATCCGCGGTGTATTTATCACACCAGAGAGGCCTAGAGCAACACTGAAGAGTTGCCATCGCTTAGAACGGACGCGCCACTAATGAAAGCATGCAACGCAACCAGCGTTGCAGCCGCGTCTCTTCCTTTCTGCTTGGTCATCTTCGATAAATGAGGAGGCGTCCGTGGGTGCAAGTGTCCGAAAAGCAAGAGCGTCCCTATGCGACGCAACCAGCGTCGCAAAGTCGCAATCAGCCTTCGAGTCATGATCACGGCGAGATCACTGTGGTCGTGATTAGGTGATTCCACGGCTTGAGATCCGCTCTGATGCGTCGCGTTTGTTGCGCTCTGTCAAACCAACGCGCGCGACCGCATCGGTGTTTCCGCTCACTTTGTAAGCTGGAACCACGGCTGGATCCACGGTGGCTCGATCTGTGCCGCTGATGCGGCGGCCACCATGGGACGAAAATGCTTCGATCGAAATTGCAAATCTGGCTACAAAACGTGCAAAGAAAAAATGTGTCTTCTCTCCGTGCCGAAAGACGAAAAGCTACTGCAGTTGTGGAGAAATGCAATTCCACGGAAAGACCGCCAGCTACTGTCCTCCGACATACATACGATAGCGTGAAAACCAAATGCTTTTTTTTACTCTATACACTCGCCGGTAGCATTTTGCACGCTTTCGAAAAAAAAAAAAAAATACGCGCGCGTCTCTTGCAATCGGCACCCTGTGACAGTCATATCGGGACTACCCGCGCGGATTAAAAAAATTTTAAGCTTCATAAAGCCTGGCGCTCTCACTTTTGCGGTCGAAGCTGGCAGACAGCCACTACAAGCTAGTAAAAGCACAAACAACCGTTTAAAGCCAGAAAGTTAGCTAGAAAAACCGGTTTTTACAGCCCAGCGAGAGCTTGCACGGCGCGTCTTTTGGCCCAAAAACTCGTCGCGAACCTAGCGGCGGCCGCGAGCAACTCGAGCAGTACGGCGACGCGCTCGCGGCGCTCGATGGGCCACCTGTTTTATTCTACCACCGTGGTTTTGGCGGAGCCGTGGCCTCCGTGACTACTTCTGGCTGCGCGCGTTGGTGGAACTGATCGCGAAGGCCATACTTTTACAGAGCTGATGGCGCCGATGACGCGGCATACCGAAGTTGACGTCACCGCCTTCGCTCAGCAGTTCAAAAAGCCCTGCGGCTGCAGCCACTCTTTTTTTGCCAAGAAATGCCATTTGCGTTCACTTCTGTGAACTCTTACATTGGTTTTCGTATTCAGCAAGGATCAAACTGTGATTACACATTCCAAAGTCATTTTTTTTAAAAGTGCTTCAGTGTCCCTTTAAGCAAATGCATCAAGGAGCGTGTGACTTTTTCACGTCGGAGCTGTTAATGGCGAGCTTGAACCTTCCTTCTCCGTGTTCGCAGCATAGCGAAGCGAAGCATAGAAATCGGGCAGGCCCCTCTACGCAGCTCTGGTGGACTAAAAATTAAGAAGCTCTCTACAACCAGCCTATCGGGTATGTGCCAAGCAGCTCCTAGCATAGCATAGCCTTGTGTAGTGTTGTATAGCAGGAGAGTGGGGAAAGGAAGTGAGGGTGAGAAGGAGCAATGCGAGGATAAGGAGGAGGGAAAGTAAAAAAAAGGAAAGGAGGAGGGGAGAGGGTAAGGCATATCACAGCCATTTATGGTATAGTACTCGACTGCTCGCGACATGCGCTCTATCTAATCGGAATAGTCTGAAATAATGGCGAAGTTTCGCAAACATTGCGGCGCGGCCTGCGCTGAGCGGGGGTAGCCACTTTTTTGGGTGAGGCAAAAAATAAAGGAATAAGTGCGCATTCCAATACATACGTATAGAAATCCTTCTCAAAATGGAAATATAGAAGAAATACAATAAAATATTTATAGAAATTATATAATTATTTGCATGGTCACTTGAACTAGTTGTTGTTAACTGCACTATATAATTTATTCTAACACTTCCACTTGCTTTAAATTTTGTCTCCAGAAGTATCACATCAAATTAAGTGAATTTCACGCATTTTGTAGATGTGCTGCGTTTCTGACAACCTCCGATTGCTCAACTATACTTTTTCGTGGGGTTCATTTGAACATCATGCACAGATTTTGGCAACGGTGGTATGGGCATCTTTCTAGGTGTTCTGTAGCTTAAACACTTCTTTAACACGAACATCGAATCCAAATATTAGAAAAAATGAACCTTGAATATCGTATGAAATACTGTAACACATATACACGAAGTTAAAGTTCAGTGCGTTGATAGGAATAATATTCCCGTCGCTCGATATCAAATTTCGCGCGCTTGTCAGGATTAAAAGTTACTCCAGGTTAAGGCACTGATTCGAATTTCTTTCATTTGTGAGGGCACCGTGCTATTACGCCATCGCTAGGCTAGAAAAATGGAGAGAGAGGAATCTTCGCCGCAGCTCTTCCATTTTCCAGTGTGTTGCCTCATCGACTGCATTCTAAAGCTATAAGAGGGGAAAGCAAGTACCCCCTCCCCCATTTCCGGTAATATGTCTATAAATAACGCGCATGATACAGTACGCGAAGCAATCGCAGTCTCCCCAGGGGCACCAGACGCCATCTTACTAGAGGCGACAAACAGCTCCCATGTCTAAAACGCAGGTTTTCTTTCCTGTACGATATTTTATTGCCACTTATTGCTGTGTGCTCTGGAAAATATTGCGTCACTGGCTTTGAAGGGGTGATTGCGCAGATGAAAAAAAAAATACACAGCATGTACTTTTCCTTAGTATACACTAACACACTGATTTAACACTACCGAATGAATCCAAGAGATAATTAGGTCCATGAAAGCATTGGAAAAGCATAAGGAAGCAGAAGAAAAGCATAGGGACGCAGAAACGTTTTCCGTCGTAGCAAAAGTGGTCGAACATCGGACGTTTAATTCGAAGGCTGTGGATTCGGATCACACCGGCGAAAAGGGTTATTTATCGTCCATTTTTCATTCACTTTGATTCATTTTAATTTACGTTCTAAGTACTACTCTTCAGTTAAAAAGAACAATTAATTTCCCGCATGCTTTCCCGTAGGATTGATTTGGTTGTGTCTAACAAAGAAACTAGTATCTCGAAGAAAAAAAATCCCCTGGTATGACAATGTATTTCCATAAGCATACAAATCTTTAAAGACACCATAAACGATAACAGGTTATTAAGATACTGAAGATCCATAGAGGGAAGTTTTACTCAACAAGTAGTAGTTTGTGCCTATACTGTGCCACATAGCATTGTTTATACATCACAGAAATAGTAAGATCGCCTTTGCACGTTTAAGATCTATAATTCTGCGTTGCTGCAGCTATTACATATCTTGACCTAAAAAACTACAGTTGCTGGCGAAACGGGCTTCTGAGAGCTGGTTTGCGGATCGCACAGGCCAAATATTGATGTTTTGTTTATCACAAACTCAATACACTTAGTAGAGCAATTCATACGGCTGTGCAGAAATAGAATTACCGTTTTATATCATAAATCGCTTCCAACAGAACTACGTATCCTGTCTTTTGAACTTATAAAGCAAGCACATTTTATGTTGAATTGTTATTGATGTTAAGCTCCTGTGATAATATTTTCTAAATAAAGAAACAATTCATCACTGCGGCATTGTGTTCTGGATACAGAATACTCATAATGGGGTATGTAGTACCATAAATCGTCGAACGTTCTTTTTCCAGACACAGAGACAATTATTGGTAACCCATTTGTTTCCAGCTTTACTCTCAGTCGTCAAGCATTTAGAAGGTTTTCGTAGCATAGAGTAACATAGTAAACTTGCCGTGTTACTATTTGTAGCGTCATATGATAGAATAAACTTTCTCTAAACCAGCGGTTCTCTGCCATGGATGTTCTGGGAACCCCTTGTGGACTGGTGGAAGGGATGAGGGACCCCTTGCAGTGAGAAAAAAGGGGGGGTTTAATTTAACATAAAATTCAGCGTGAAATAGGTGCATTATCTTTCTCCCTGACTAACATTGGTCTGACTAAGGTGCCACGCCAATTCGATCTCAAGAGCCTGTCAATAAGTTGTGTGGTCTGCAGCCACATTCAGCATGCTTCTAGCTATGTTTGCTCTTCAAATATGCAAGCCTAGAAGAAGTATACTAGCGAGCATATGTCGTAGCAAACTGAAACACAAGCTTTACAGCCATCTCATGGATAATGCAAAACAAAAGTAAGCTCCGTTGTGCGGTGAAGTTATGCGGTGAAGATGGGTTTCGTGGACTCCCATTGGAGAACCACTCCTTTAAACAGTCGCATCTCTGCGGCTGCGTGCAAGGTTATGGAAAGCTTACCACTCTCCCGTGTTGGAATACAGAGTACTCTACGTTGTTTCCATTTGTTAGAGAAAAAAAAAACAAAAAAATCGACAACTACGCCTACAGTGGACAGTGGTGTGATTTTATGTATAGCATACCGCTCTCCCATTGTAGAGCACATAGAGCTCTATGTAGTCTCCATTTTTTCTGAACACTCGATTTGGACGTGTTTCCGAGGCAGCTCTCTCTTGGTATAGAGTTCACACAACTCTAGATAGTCAACCATTTTTTTTCTAAACAGGCATCCCTATAACAGTGTTGTAAACGCGTTGTATGTGGACCGCAGGGCCCGTAGCCAAGAATTTGTTGAGGGGCACTTCACCATTCCAGAAAAACACCTATTTTCATTATTTCTTTTCGGTAGAACACCTCCTCCATCAAAATTACGGGGACGTAAAGTATTGCTTTCTCGTACGTGCACCGTCTTGTTTTCATATATATATATATATATATATATATATATATATATATATATATATATATATATATATATATATATATATATATATATATATATATATAGTAGTGGGAAAAGAATCACGCGGACCCCGATAGAATAAGGAATGAAGAAAGAAACTACGACTTTCGTTGGTTTGGCACTGTATATTTTCACTAACGTTTCGTCTGGTGGACCAGACTTTGTCAAAGTAACAAGTACATCAGGGTGGGTTTCCTTATAAACACGCTTAAAGTAGATAGTTTAAGAACTTATCGATAGCAAGAATGACAACATAAGATAGCGGTCACACGCAGTCGACATAGATTCATGCGCGCACATTTAGGACTCGTGGCAGCGAAGTCAGGTTACACAGAGTAAGATAGATTGCACACGCAGTTGACATGGCATTACACACTAGTGATATGACAGAATTATTGGATTGCACGACACATGGAGGAAAAGGCAGGGGGGGGGTAATGACATCAGATCTGTGCTTTATCTATTTTTTTCGCGGGAACGTAGTCACATGCTAGCATTAAACTGCAAACAGTCTGAGATCGCAAACAGAAAATCTACGCAGCACTAAGATATCCAAACACATCAAGGTCAATACGAGAAGAAACTAAAAAAACTATTAAAACAGCACAGACACCGTACATGATGCACACAACTCAGTACGTATGCACGTAGTCTGGTACGAAAGCTGAAAAATAGTGGGTGATTACCAAAGTAACCGTAGAAGAAACACGAGCGATATTAGAAACAGAGCTGCCTATCCCGTTGAAGACCAGGTTATGATTAATAGTGCTTAGTGGGAACGCTTGTAAGCGTGCCTGTGCTTTCGTTGATACCGGATTAGACGGTGTTAAACTTATAGATTAGGTAAGACTCGCGGGCTTCACGATCATGATGAGAACGAAAGCCTGACTCAAGTATAGTGGCCCGAATATTTTCAAAAGAATGTCCAGGTAAACGAATGTGTTTTGATAATGGTAGGCTAGGAAGCTTATTGGAATGCGATCTATGGTTGTTAAAGCGTATTCTAAATGAAGTTTCCGTTTGGCCAATGTACTGTTTTTTGCAGACGGTACACTCAAGCATGTATATAACGTTAGAACTATCGCAATTAAATGAACCTCGAATGTTAAGGGAGAAGTCTGAAAACGTGCTAATGGCTTTCTGTGTCGTTTGCATATGTACGCACACCTTGCAACGTGCTTTGTTGCAGGGTGCACAGCCAGTTATTTCGGGCTTATTTACTTTCGATGAAGTTAATAAATCTCGAAGATTTTTAGACCGTCGGTACACAACGCGAGGTGGTTCAGGAAAAATACTCTTGAGATGTTCGCTTTGGGCAAGGATATTGTAGTGGCGTTTAATATAGAATGTACCTTTGGTGCTGATGCTGAGTGTGTTAGTACAAGGTTGGTGCTATTCTGTTTTTTGGGCAAACGGTTCCCCCTCAGAATTTCCGCTCTATTTATCTGCTCGACCTATTGCATCATCGATTAAAGCCGATGGATATTGCCGTTTAGTGAGAGAAGTTTTAAGTTGTTCGCAATTAGCTATGAAATCCTCGCGGTTGGAGCACAATCGTTTAAAGCGATGGGCCTGACTATATGGAATGGCGGTCTTGCAATGTCGTACATGGCTGCTCTTGAAATGCAGAAGCGGGTTTTTATCAGTAGGTTTACGATATAGTTTAGTCAGCAGTTTTCCTTCGCATAGCGACACAGTGACGTCTAGAAAGTTTACCGAAAGTGGCGAGTAACTATGCGACAGTTTGATTGACGGGTGGAAATGATTAAACGCATCTATGAATTTCAAGAGGTTTTGCTCCCCATATGTCCAAATCAAGAAGATATCATCAATGAATCGCTTATAAAAGAAAGGCTGTATGTCAGTGCTGGATAAGAAATCATTCTCCAAAATACCCATAAAGATATTAGCATAATTCGGACCTATTCGGCTTCCCATCGAAGTACCGCTCACCTGAACGTAATGGCTATCATTAAATTCGAAGTTATTAAGTTCAAGAATAAGCTTTAGCAGCGATCCCAGGGTTTCTTTATCTACAGGCTTTTCGACACGACAGTCTTCATACGCTTTAAGGACTGCTGAAATCCCATCGGCATGCGGTATGTTAGTGTAAAGCGAGGTGACGTCGAGAGTTACAAGGATTGAATTATGCGGAATGGTAAGGTGTAATATATCTTGGAGAAAACTATTGGTATCCTTACGAATGACGGAAATGTTCCAGGAATCTGGTTAATAAGGGAGTCTACATAGCGTGAAAGGTTTTCCGTTGTAGTGTTCACACCGGAAATGATCGGGCGGCCTGGATTACCTTGTTTGTGAATCTTTGGTAGCAAGTAAAACCTACCAGCCACGGGACTGAGCGGTATGAGAGACCTAACGGTTTTTTCGTCTAGTTTTTTCTGCTTTAGTAATTTTGTGAGCTGATCTATCAAAATGGACCTAAAGTTATCGGTTGGGTCGGTTGCGAGGGGTTTATAAAAAGTGGTATCCGAGAGTTGTCTGACCGCTTCCATGATGTAATCACTCTTATTGAGAAAAACAATCGCTCCTCCCTTATCTGCGGGTTTAATGACGATATCATGATTATTTGAAAGCTCTTCAAGCGCTGTTTTTCTTCCTTCGTCTATTCTGTCGGTAACGGACGCGGGTCTTGTACGCCTCGAGTATTTCACGTTGCACTGCACTTATATACAAATCTAAACATTTATCACGTTGCGCTGGTGGGGTCCAGTGTTTGTATGAGGGCATAGATAGTTTAGCGTCACTAGGATTTTCACGGTTATGGAAGTACTCTCTTAGGCGCATGGTTCGAGCAAAGTTGTCAAGGTCTTTTAAAAGCTGAAATTCATTGAATCCACCAGAGGTTGGGCAAAAGGTAAGACCCTTCGATAAGGCCGATATATGAGCACCAGAAAGAACAAAGATTGAAAGGTTAACAACATTGTCGCTTGGTCAGTTGGTCTGCTTCTGAGTGATGGTTGAGTAGGAACAGTGTCTATGTTAGCAATACATATAGAAGGGTCTATGCCATCACGAA